>NC_138172.1:61307006-61501006 GCF_964165515.1 Mesoplodon bidens | reverse complement strand
GTGGTTGAGAGTCCGCCTGCCGATGCAGGGGACACGGGTTCGTGCCCCGGTCCGGGAAGATCCCACATGCCACGGAGCGGCTGGGCCCGTGAGCCATGGCCGCTGAGCCTGCGCGTCCGGAGCCTGTGCTCCGCAACGGGAGAGGCCACAACAGTGAGAGGCCCGCATACCGCAAAAAAAAAAAAAAAAAAAACTCTTTTAGGTTTATAGGAACACAAGTGGAAAGTACAGAAAGTTCTCACTACCCTCTTTCTTCTCCCCTCCCCCACCTTTCCTCTATTATTAGCATCTTGCGTTAGTGTGCTACATCTGTTACAACTAATGATGTGACATATACATTCTGTGGGTTTTGACAAGTGTATAATAACATGTGTCCACCTTTACAGTGTCATACAGAATAGTTTCACTGTCCTAAATATGCCCTGGGCACTACTTACTCATCCTTCTTCCTTCTCTGCCCCACATTTCCTAGGAAACACTTATCTTTTTACTGTACCTAATTCAGTACCCTAAAATATCCATATATATTTTTTAAGTTAGTTCATCAAAACATTTGGAGAATATAATTCAGTTTCAGAACATTAAGAAGGTGAAATATAATGTAAAAACCATTTTTATAAATGTTCATTTTAAACAGAGTCTGTTACTACGAACTATTCATGTGTTGTTCCGTTAGTGTTTTGCAAAGGTGATATTTTGATTGATAGCTCATAAAAGTGAAAGCCCTTTTAAGCAGTTAGCATTATGCACCATTGTGGCAGTCGATGTTAATGTTTGCTCAGTTTTCCACTTACCTCACTTTTTATGCCTGGTGATTCTTAAAATGCCTCATGGTCTATGTCTTCTTAGGTTTGGAGCATGTGTTATAGGAGTCAGACTCTGAGATAATATGATTAAAATATCCTTACGTTATAAAGGAGGAACCAAACTCCAAAGATGTAAAAGGTCAATTTTTTATTTTATTCATTTAGAGAAAAGCAAAACCTAACATATATTAGACACTTATTTTGTGACTGTAATATGTTTTCATGTATTTTGTGTATTGACAAACCAGAGGATTAGAGAAATGGGTAATCTTGCCCACGATGGTGCAGGGAATTCATGAGCAATTAAAACTGTGGGCTCTCAACGACTGTCTGATACTTCAGCCAGGAAGGTCTGATACAGATGTCCTATTTTCTAGTAAATTTTGAGGGTATGGGAGGCACAAAGATAAAAAGGCAGAAGGCAGTAGGTTGAGTAGAACAATAAAGTGGATAGTGACAGTACAATGCGATTAGCGCTGTGATAGAAATACTTTTGGGTATACAAGATAGGACATCAGGGATATCGTCCCCTAAGAAAGACACAGCCAAGCTGAATTTTGCTCTTGGCATCGTTAAAGACATGTTACTGTCTCTGAAGCATCTACCTATAGGACTTTTGAAATGTATTTGTGGTCCTTTCTGGCTCTGTGCTGACAACAGTCCTCCCCAACCTGCTAAGATTCTCAGCCCCAATTGAGAAAGCATGGTTTGCAGTTGTTGGTTTAGAACCATTAAAAAGAATCATACCCTACAGGGGAAAGATGTTTGTGACAGTGCCATTTAATGAAAAATAGCTTGTTTTGTGGTAGTAAGGGTTCAGCTCTGGAGTTAAGTAGAACTGATCTGATCGAATCTGGATCCTGCAATTATGTGACCACGGATAAAGTGGATAACCTTTGTAAAACAGGGACACTACTGTTTTGTAGATTAAATGAGATTATGCTTATAAAGCTCTTAGCACAGTGCTGGTGTATACTGAGTACTGCGTTAGCTGCTTTTCTTAATAAATGAGCCTTACCTAACTGTGTTTGCAATTATAAAAATATAATATTAGTACATGTTACTTTGGTGCTAAATTTGTGCTTAAAATAGTTGGGAAAATGTTTTACTTAAGTTTATGTAGACTTATAATAATATTTCCAGTAGTAACCGTAAATATAAACACGTGTGAAGAAATGAGAATTAAGAGCAGTCCTATTTTGGTAAATAGATATTATACAGTGTTTTTCTAAGAAAACCACAAAGAATTTACCCATAGAGTTCTTCAGTGTGTGGCATCAGGATGTTTAACATGTGATTGTTTACATGTGCCCTCTCCAATAGTTGGAAGTCTATATGCTTTGTGTACATTTTTATTTCATCACATCTTTGGACCCAAAAGTTTTTGATAAAGAAACTTCTTCTTTCATTTCTTCTTTTATCAGGGTTGAAGGATTCCCAGTACAATTGCTCAACAACTAAATTTTTTAATGTCTTCAGACTTCTTTTTCTTTTTTTTTTTTTTTTGAGTATATTGGGTCCATTGTTAATCATAAGAAAGTTTGGATTCCTAGATTAAAAGAGTTTGAAATCTGAGATGAAGAAGATTGATACAAATATATACAGAGTAACTTAAGGATAATATTTTACAAATAATACAAATAAGAAAATAAATAAATGACCATATTCTACTGGAATCCCACCCCATTACTTTAAAAAAAAAGCAAGTGGAATTTTTGTGAATGCCTTACTAGAAAAGGATAATTTCAAAGAGCTGTCTGCACTTTAAAGGAGCAATGTGTTGGTCTTACCCTAGATTGTGATCTTACTTTTATCAGTCTTGAAGTGACTCACTGTTTGAGTTGGGGGCACTGGTTTGAAAGGTCCTCTTCAGTTATAAGCCATAAAAATGCCATGGTGGTTTGGGGTTTGGATTAAAAATAGAGTGTACTGATTTCTGTGTAAGCGTGCTTGCCATATTTGTTTACATTTATTCAGTGTTGGTATTGCTTTTATTTCTAGCAAATATTTCTGAAGTGTATTTTTGTCTTGTTTGTGTTAAAAACAGAAAAAACAAAACTAAAGGTATAAATTCATACACATTTTGTAACATGTTAAATAACGTATTTGTTTTTGCAGATAACATCAGAGAAGTTGCCCTTTTTTCTTTTGCCTCTTTTTGTACTTTTGATTAATAGACCCCTGAGATTAATTAAAATCTGTTGCAGTTTTGATCATTTTAAAGCTGATGCTTAAAACTAGTATAGGCACAAAAACTGACTGTTTTTTAGATATTTAGTTATTATGCACATGAGCTGTTCTGCTGGAGAGCACAATACTCAGGATTCGTAATCAGTGAAATCAGATGTGACAGAAGTGGGCTCATTTGGGCATCTTTGTGATTTGAAGCAAGTCTGTAAGAACCTTTTGTTGATAGTCTTCATTGGCCAGAGACAGAGACTTTTATAGATGCACTTCAAAATACAAATTAAGAAACACCAGCAGCTAACATGTATGTGATAGTTTACTATTTATAGAGCCTTGTATGTACAGGATGTCCTCTTCATCCTACCATCAATTTGATGAAGGGGTATTATTATCTCAGTTAAATTGATTTGCCCATGATCATAACACCTAGTAAGTGACACCACCAAGATGTTACGCTAGAAATTCCATGTTCTTTTCTACATTCTCCAAGAACATGTCTTGATTTTAAAATTAATCTTACTGAATATTGGACTCATGATATCTCAGAATGATTTTGTTTGATCTTCCATTGCATTTTGGAAAAAATAATTAACAAAAGGTACCCCAGCATTCTTCTGTTACTAGTCAGAAGTGACAACTATGGAGGTGCTGGGGAAGTGGTAGGCCCTACGGAAATCAAAGTAATTGTAGGATCCAAGTTAAGTAAAAGAAAATTATTTTTACATTCTCAGCACAGAATCAAGCGAGAATTTCAAATTCAGTATTTTAAAGGAAAATGAAATAAAAACAAAAGGAAAACTAACCAAAACACCAGTTTTCCGTGTAGTGACGCTGTACTAATACGCCTTTTAAAGGTAGTGATGATGTACTAACACATCTTTTAAAGATGATGATAAACTGCACAGATGTGCTTTAATTCCCTTAAACAGGATTTCCTTGAACTCATTTCACCTACAAGGGAATTATGGACTTAGTTAGTCAACAGTCAGTGAACATAAACATTTCATTTGGCTGGAGAGGTCAGAAAGGTTTTTCTGTAGGAGAGAGAGGAGGAATGCTCTACATATGGAGACTGAGGAAAATTTCATATGCTATGATTTTGTTTTAGTCAGAAAAAACTTTAAGGAAACACAGGTCCTACCTAAAGTCCTCCATTGCTATTCCATAAGGCTCACATCTGCACCCAGTGTAGGACTACACTTACAGAATTGTTCAAAAATGATTTTTTTCTCTTTCCACCAACCCACGAATAATAATTCCATCTATGTAGGCAATATAAGTTATTGCCAGTATGCCCTTTAAAAGGGTAAATTTCTTCCCTAGAAGTCTACCAAGAGTTGTTTTCCAAATCATAGCCTTTCCTAAATCAAAGTGAGACAACTTGGTAATACTTCCTGTGTTGAAAGATAGGAGTGGGAAGTATCAAAGCAAGCTGCAGGGGGCAGTTTCCTATTCCCACCTCCTGGGACTGTGCCCTAGGGATCTATTTTGAGTTGCCAGACTCAAAGTAAATAATTTTATTTAGCATCTTCTTTATACAGTGGCTTGTAGCTTAACTTTATAAATTAAAAATATATTACATTGCAGGGCGATTATCCTTCTTAAATGATTTTTGTCACTTTTCATATATTTTGACTGCAGTTCTTGAAATACTAGGATGAGTCTTATGTACTGTAAAAGAAGTAAAGAGATTTTAAATATATTATTGTTCTGGCTAGAAAATATTCAAACTACATTTCACAGACTGAGTCTTAGTCGTTAGAAAGAACCATAGATCACTGACCAGGGGGCCATAGAAGAAGAATCTGAAGAACTTTTACACGGATTTCCCCAGCTCATTTGATTGAATGGCTTTGAGGTGGCTCCTGTACATGGCACTTTTTTTTTTTTTTTTTTTTTGCAATACGCGGGCCTCCCACGGCTGTGGCCTCTCCCGTTGCGGAGCACAGGCTCCGGACGCGCAGGCTCAGTGGCCATGGCTCACGGGCCCAGCCGCTCTGCGGCATGTGGGATCCTCCCGGACCGGGGCACGAACCCATGTCCCCTGCGTCGGCAGGCGGACTCCCAACCACTGCGCCACCAGGGAAGCCCCATGGCACATTTTTATAAAGCTTCTAAGGAGATGATTCTGATTAACATTCACAGTGAAGAGCTGCTTCATTTGACTGTTTCAAGCGATGCCCAAAGACGTGAACTGGTTTGCCTGGAGACTGCTGGTTGCAGAGCCAGAACAGATTCTGGTCTCCTGCCTCAGGTCCCATGTGGTTTTTTTTTCCACTTTATCAAAGTCACTTCCCAATTTGGCTGTTTACACGAATACTGGAAAATCCTCTTTTCTTTTCTCACTTGTTTCAAACTTGTGAGATTGTGGTTATGTGAAATGCATAAAGAGTCTAGCGCATTTTTTTATACATTTATTTATTTTTGGTTGAGTTGGGTCTTCATTGCTGCACGCGGGCTTTCTCTAGTTGCAACGGGTGGGGGTTACTCCTCATTGCGGTGCGCGGGCTTCTCATTGCAGTGGCTTCTCTTGTTGTGGAGCGCAGGCTCTAGGCGCGCGGGCTTCAGTAGTTGTGGTATGTGGGCTCGGTAGTTGTGGCTCGCGGGCTCCAGAGCACAGGCTCAGTAGTTGTGGCTCACGGGCTCTAGAGAGCAGGCTCAGTAGTTGTGGCGCACGGGCTTAGTTGCTCTGTGCTTGTGGGATCTTCCTGGACCAGGGCTCGAACCCATGTCCCCTGCATTGGCAGGTCGATTCTTAACCACTGTACCACCAGGGAAGTCCCAAGATTCTAGCTCTGATATCAAACTTTAAGTAACTTCAAGATGAGGGCTGAAGGTAGTAACTTCTTTGTGTTGACCTCTCACCAGTGTTTTACATAGTTCTTATATTGTAAGCACTTGAGAAGTGCCTATTCAATGAGTAGTGATTCCTTTAATTAATTATAAATGAGTAGTCTTTGGAATAATGTAACATCTAGTGCAATACACATTTGGTTCTTGGCCAGTGTTCAAGAATATTTATTGAATAAAAATCAGTCTTCAGGGAGTCTTCTTACAATATTAGCTATAAATATCCTTGTCCACATAATTTCTGCATAATTTAGAATAATTTTTATGATTTAGAATGATGTTTATCTTCCCAGAATAATTGTTTTGTTTTGCTTTTTGTGTAACAGTAACATAGTTGTTGCTTCTGATAATAAGATCACATTTGAGTAGTTAAAAGGGTAATGGATTTAATGTTAGATCAGATTATATCACTATCTTGGGCTTAATTTTTCTCTATCTGTAAATGAATGAATTAGGCTAGATTTCAGGTCTAAAATTATGTAAATATATTTTGTTGGCTCTGTTTCTCTCTATATATATAAAGACATATCCTGTTGTCTCTGTTTCTCCGGAGAACCCTGGCTAATATGATCTCTGTCTTTCTTTTTTGTAAAATGTGTAATGTAAATGGTGGTAATCCTAAGCACTTTGAAGGGCTAAAACAGGAGATAGGGGACCAGAGAGTGATGGGAAGTGCCATTTCAAATAGAGTAGTCAGAGGAGACCTTTCTGAACAGATGACATTAGAGCAGAGTCTTGAGAAAAAGTAAGGGAGTGAGACAAAAGGCTATCCTAGGGGTAGAGGGAAATGTACGTTTGTAACAGCTTCATTCATAATTAGTCAAAACCAGAAACAGTTCAGTGTTCATCAACTGATAAATGAATAAATAACTTAATGTTTATTCGTAAGTTGTATACCTCTATACAATGGAATCTAGCCAGCAATAAATAGCAACAAATTATGGATAACCACAGCGTGAATATATCTCAAAAATATTGTACTACATGAAAAGATTAAGCCATAAAAGAATACATACTGTCTGATTTTATTATTACAACATGCTAGAAAAGGCAAAACTATAGGAACAGAGAACAGATCAGTGGTTGGCAGAGATGGGGGCAAGAATTTTCTATAAAAGACACGACTTCTGGGAGTGATGGAAATACTTTATCTTGATTGTGGTGGCAGTTACACATCTATATTCATTTGTCAAAACTTAAACTATACATTCAAAAAGGGTGAATTTTACTGCATGGAAATTATATCTCACTAAATCTGCCTTTAAAAAATTATTTGTAAATTACATAATATGAAGTAAACCTGATGCCCACTGAAGGCATGCCATTTGTGTTTTATGACTTTCTATTGTCCTTGGAGATGGAAATATACCTGGTTCCAGTTTGAGAAGCATGGGGCTAAGAAAATTCTCACAGATAGTTAATCATGCTACTTATGATAGCTAATTTATGAACAATTTCCACTGTAATGAAGTACTTCTTAGCATAAATTGTGGAAGTCTCAGAAAACAGTAGTTTCTTGAGGAACACAGGTAAACAATGCTCTAATCACAAACTAAAACCAAAAGATATTGTTAACAGCATGATCAGGGATACAGTTTCATATGATTTGAGAAGGGAGCTTTAATTTCCAGTGTCAGAATCAAGACCTGAATCAGGCTATTGCCATGTTTCATCAAAAGTTCAGTAAATATTTCTCTCAATGTTTTCATCATCTTCTAAATTTTCCTTATTCCAGGCAGAAAGGAAAAAAGTCAGCCAAAATCACCAGTCTCTTCCTTCCTAGGGTTTTAAATTATATGCCAAAATCCCTAAAGAAATAAATGTTGAGTCTAACCAAAAGATGCAGATGATTAAGACTTGAGAAATATAAAGCAGCTAATTTAGCACTTGAGCAAAGATAGAAAAGATTAGTAAAACAGAATTCATCAAGCCACCCCCCACTCCCCACCCCCGGCTTTTGTTGGTCACACCAACAAAACTTACTCTTAAAAAGTTTCTTAACATGACTGCATCCCAGTCACTCAGAGTTATGGATTCTAGCAGCTTTACAGGGAAGACAGATGCTTAGTTATCACTTAGCAAGCCTGTTGAGAGCAGTGGGGCCAGATGTAAAGGTCTAAGGAAATTCCAAGAGAGCATCAGACTTTGGTATACGTGAAATACACACTTTTTGTTGTCATCACTTCTTTCCCTCTTCTTTCTAGCCATAGCATTAGTTTAAAGGTGGAAAGAAAATAATGACTTTGGCTAGGCTTCAAAGTGCCTGTGCATGAGAGTTCGTTACTTCACATCCTTGTCAACGCTTGGTATTGTGTCTTTTAAATTTTAGCCATTCTAGTGGGTATGTAATGGTATGTAAGTGTGGTTTTCATTTGCATTTCCCTAATGACTAACGATGATATGCATTGTTTCATGTGCTTATTAGCCATTTGAATATCTTTTTTTGTGAAGTGTCTGTTCAAATCCTTTGCACAGTTTTTACTGGTTTTCTTTTTATTTGTGTATGTTTGGGGAAGTGGTCTTTTTATTATTGAGTTGTGAGATTTCTTTATATATTCCAGATACAACTGTTTTATCATGTATCTGTTTTACAACTATTTCCCCCCAGTATCAGACTTTCTTCTCCTTCTGACATTCCAATTTTATGTATGTTAGACCATTTAATATTATCCCACTGCTCTTGGATCCTCTGTTCTCTTTCTTTCGGGGTTTTTTTTTTCCCTTTGTATTCCAGCTTGGATAATTTCTGTTCACCTTTTCAAGCTTACTGATTCTTCCCTTAGCTGTGTCCTTACTGCTGCTGAGCCCATTCTAAGGAATTAATCTGTGATACTCTATTTTTTATTTTTAGCTCTTCCATTTGACATTTTTTATAGGTTCCATCTCTCTGCTGCAATTCCCCATCTGTTCATGCATGTTGTGCCTTTTTCCACTAGACCTTTAATATATTGCTAATAGTTATTTTAAATTTCCTATATAGTATTTCCCACATCTGGATCATCTCTGATCCTGGATTTGTTGTCCGCTTTATCTTTTGACAATTGGTTGCTGTTTAATTGCTTTTATTGTGTGTTTCATAACTGTGATTGAATGCTGTATACTGCTTGTAGAAGAACAGTATGTATTTTGCTAAATAGTATTTACTCCTGGAAATGGGCACACCTCTTCTACTGTTAAGCATGGGTGATTGAGTCAACCAGCAGTTGAGCAGAGTTTGGATTTTTTTGTTGCTGCAGTCACCTTTAAGGCACCAGACTTTGATTTTCTCCAGTGGGAGCTGATGTTACCTTGTGCTTATTGTGGGGTCTGTGGTGCTGGTGGGTTTTTCTTTCAACACAGAGATGCCTGCATCACAGAGAGGGCATCTCTCTCTGTGCTCTTGCTTTTCTCCCAGCAGTAGAATGCTGTTTCTTGTGTTGTTTCTTGGATATGGGGCTTGTGGTTAGGACCGGATGGAAGTTTCTCAATTCTTCTTGTGCAGCCTTAATCTTAGGTGACCCTGTGCATATGGGCCTTGGGAGTGTGGCCTTCTGTGTGTACTGGCTCATCCTCCTGTGGAATCAAACTTTGCCTTGTATCTGTGGGGTCTTGGACTTTAGCAGACTTACACCAAATCTGGGCAAGAGGATTTTCTGCTTCTCCCGTAGTAGCATAAGCTTTTGTTTAGTATAAGATAATGTTCTGAGGAGGTGGATGGGGTTTTATATATGTGCCACTGAGGCCCATGCTCACCCTTTAAAATTCATTAAAATTTTACCTGTTTTCTTCTTACCCACTTTTATAGGGGCCACCTCTTTCTCCATTGCTCCGTCAGTGGTGAGATAGTTTGTGTATCCAGTCTCTCCTGAGAGGCTTTTGTGACTCTGGAATTTGTTTACTTGGTGCCTTGTAACCCCAGCTCTCTGATGGGCTCAAGAAAAGTTACGATTTTATAGGTTATCTGGAGTTTTCTCATCCTTCAGTTTGGAGCAACATTCTCTTCTGGTTTTCTACATCGTAAAGCAGAAGCAGAACTCCAAAATAATTTTTATATATTGGGATGAGTTTTTATGATAAAATATGAGTCTGTAAAGGAATCATCTGTTTATGGCACGCTGTTTTGTGGCACATTCCTCAAACTGTCTGGCACACATGTTCTTCTCCTCTGACATTGGGGGAACTTTTGTGGAAAGTTTGAGAAGTACTGAATCTTAGGCCAAGCAAACAAAGGCAGAAAAATTCACCTTAAAGCATTGGTGAGTCATCAGTGACGTAGACACTTGTAGGTTGGCCACTCATTTCCAAACCCCTTCCATGTCTACCTCTATAGAGAGATGCCTGGAAAAGGTAAATATGGTTGATTCTTGTTATTGGCAAAAGGTAGATTCTGCAAAGTTGCCAGGAATCCTGAACCATTGCTCCTATGGGAAGTATGTGTGTGTGCGCGCACACACACACCCCACTCACACAGACTATAAATGTAAATCCTAAAAACAACTCATCTTAGTAGAGTCTAATTTCTTTATTTTATAAAAGAGAAAACGAGGCTCAGAGTGTTAACTCACTCACTGAGGCTTCCCCACTGACAGGTCCCAGACTTAAGATTCATACCCCATCCAGCTGGCCCTAGAGTAGGAGCTTCTTGCATTACATTCCTTTGCCTCCTCTGTCCCCATCCCCTGGTCACCTCTGTATGAGAGCTGAAAAGAGAAGGCACACTGTCACCTTGTTAGACCTCAGCTGGGATTTCGTATATCGGCAACTCAGATTTTTCTGCACATGTCCGTGAATGATTGTGAAAACACTGCAAGTGTTGATTTGGGGATTATAAACAGATTTTAGTGAGTAGATGAATTTGCAAATATGGAATCCATGAAATAGGATTAACTGTATCTTTTCCAATCACCCTAATAGTTAGAGGTGGGTAAGCTGATGAGTAGTAAGTAAAAGACTGCTGTAGGGCTTTTGCTTTTTTTGATAACGGTTGCAAAGTGACTGGTACTGCATCACCCTTTTCCTTCTGAGATGAATGTTGATATAAGTTGCAAAGTGTGGCAGTAGTCCTCTGACATCTAGGTGACAAGCATGAGGATGAAAAGCAGAACTGTAAGGTGGAAAGATCATGATTCTTGGTTGTACCTGGTGAGCAGCTAACCCTGTTCTTACAATGGAGAGATTTCACTGTTGTCTGTGCTCTTCGAAACTTCTCTTATAGAAAAGTATTGCCCTGAATAGGAGTCAGGTCTCCTGAGGGGAGTGGAGTCAACCCAAAACTTAGAATGTGGCTATGAACTAGTGTTCCTTATTCTGTGGCCCAAGAGTCATGTTTACAACCAGGCCCAGGTAATGCTTCCTTCTAAACACCATAATTTATCAGTTAAACAGAGTAATGTTTCAGAGGCAGGACTGGTTAAAAGATTTTGTAGAAGGAGTTTCTTATCAAGACCTAGAGTAGAATCTTTGGGTATCTAGATTTTTCCTTGTATAACAAAAGCATTGTATCTCCTATAAATTATACCTCCTTTGCTTCTATGAGTAGTCTTACTGTGTTCTTTTTTTTTTCTTTGTACTTACTTTAATTTCTTATTGTACTCTTCTCATTTAAACATACAAATTTTACAGAATTTTTTTTTGGTTTCAATTCAGTATTCATTCCAAGCAGTTAGGAAACTCACCATAATTCACTTCCATGTAAAAAATGTTTTTACCAGCTAAAACAATATTTTCAGTTTCAGATTTTGCTATGCTTGCAGAATCTGTGTGTTGTGCTCATTCATTTTTATGGAAAATCTTTATATCTCTAGACTGTAGACATAGTACTTATATTTTTGATCATCTAATTTTAGACTAATTTTCAAGAAAACATTTGGTCATGCATTTAAAATGTTTTCTACTGCAAAGCCCTACTCTGGTGCTACTCCTCCAAATACTTGCAATAGATCTTTTTGTAGAGGCCCTTTTAACATTCCAGAAAGTTTTAACTGCCTTGTTTGGAGACTTACCTCATACTAACAGTTTTTCAAAATAAACAATTAGTGAGTTTGTATCTTAATTGAGAAGAACATAAATGACTTACCTCTTCCTGCCAGATGGCCGTTTA
Organism: Mesoplodon bidens; assembly: GCF_964165515.1. Taxonomy (NCBI): domain Eukaryota; kingdom Metazoa; phylum Chordata; class Mammalia; order Artiodactyla; family Ziphiidae; genus Mesoplodon; species Mesoplodon bidens. The sequence continues at coordinate 61,489,084 of NC_138172.1, read as the reverse complement.
AGAGAAACACATTGGTATCTTTGTTAATGATCTTGGTTTTAACCATTTGAGAAGTACATGCCGTGCTTTATAATAGCCGTTATGGTCCCTACATTTCAAATGATATTTTCAAGTTCTATTTCACTTCTCTGATGACTAGACCATAAAGGACCCAAATTTCTTTTGTTATTTATAACCTATAACTAATTTGGGGGATGTTGGGACTATCTTGTTGTTACTTTTGTGTTTTTAAATTGTGGCTTCTGTTTCTACTTCAGGGAACAGGCTTAGACTAATAATTGTTTTTGAAAAATTCCTGACATTACTGAACGAAGCAGAAGTGTATTCATATTTCAATCTTACATTTCTGAAACCAACAGAAAATAAAATAGTTCAAGAGCAAGACCCACCAACCAACAAAAAATGTAATAGGGAGAAGCTAACTAAATATGGATCTCAGTGTTAATAGCTAAACAAAGAAAATAATTAAAATACTTTAAGTTAAAGATCATAAATTTATGAAAGAGTTGTGTAGAAACTAAAAATTTGTAATCTATTTAACATGGAATTGCTGACTGTTCAGAAACAGTGTAGTTGAATTGTGGGTTATGGGAGAATCTGCATGGTTCTAGCTAGTCACCATGACACCTGTCTCTGAAGAAAGGTGGATGTTTAGGTATTGGGTGAGGCTGTAGATGACAGTAGATCCAGTGATGGTAACTGCCTATCAGTAGATCCTTTCCCTGGGATGCCAATTTTGATCTGCACCTCAGATAATCTGAACGGTCTCACTGACTGTGAAACTTTAGATGCCCCGCTGGCAGCCAGTTAAGTATTTGGGTTGTGATGTCATGAGAAGTAATCTGAGCAGGTACATTCAAACATGCCCAGTAATCTTTCACCAGAAGGAAAGGTGGCTTTACCAAATTCAGTATTGCCATGCATCATAGGAAAATGGGCCTGTTGCATTGCCAAAAAGCTTGAGCAAATCTGGCATACTGTCATATTTGATGGCATACTGACCATGAATTGTAGAGGCTTGTCCACCTGCAGAGATGACTGGAGAACTGGATAGCTTGGTCATGCCCTTCAGTGGGAGTGGGAGGGTAAGGATGTGAGGCAGGATTTCAACACAGTTGCATACATTTTTTGACGTACTCCATTATGGATTGTGGAATGCAGCAATGAGATGGATACTCAGTCAAATCGAGAGCCATATTCGTTACCACTTGGATTTGAACCCCTTTGCTGTCTGTTATTTCTTTGATATTGCAACCACTTTCCCCAGTGAGAGACCCCCAGTGCCTAGCAGGGACCATCTGCCTCAGGGTGACTGGTAGTGGTGGGGGATGTGTTGTTGTTGTTTTCACACTGTCTACATATTCTGGGTGCCAGGAGCTCTACCACGTGTTTATATCACAGTATGACTTCTGGTTTTGCCCCTTCATAGCATAAAACAGATGAGTCAATACAGTGGGAAATAGGACTATTTCTGGAAGCCATTCCTATATGCTGACAACTGTCAATAACCATACAAGGACTGTTAACCACTAAATATATCACACTAACCCCAAACAAAAGGTATCCCCATTTCATCCTTCCCTTAGCTGGATTCTAAAACTGCCTGTGACCACTTCAAAGTCACCTAGCAAGAGGAAACTGTGATGGATGGAAGTTAGTATGGAAAGAGACAGCTTTCTTAACTGACTACATTGAAAATACTTTATTTTTGTTGATTTTTTAAACAAAATCATATGACCATGTATCTTAGATCTCACCAGGCCCAGGGAAAGAGTTGATACAAACGAGGAGACCTGAAGATTAATTTCGTTAACTTCATGATAAATCTACTCATGTATGTTTGTTAAGTGTGTTTGTAAGATAAACTTGAAAATTATTATGGGATCAAGAAGACACAATGCAGATAGACAAAACGATATGAGTTTATTAATATGGCATTGTGAAGTAGTAAGAGCTTTTTTTCACTATTTACATATCTATATATACATATATATAATTTGCTGAATAAGCTATGTTAAGACCTCTGACTTGATTTTTTAATTTAAATCAAGTATTTATGTTAGGTCTAATCTTTACTCAGCCTTATGTTGGGGTTCTGTGGTATTACAAATGTAATTCTTGTCTTTAGGGAGTTTATAAGTCCTATTGGACTAATATACCCATGTGGAATAATTTAAGAGTAATTTACAACATTATGATAATTATACCTAATAACTGTGTGTATTGTTTATGAGAATCATGTTATCCTTACAACTCTCTGAGCTACCCTGAGAAAAGGAAGTTATTTTATAGCTGCAGAAACAGAATCAACAAGTAATTCTTGGAGCTAGGATCAGGATCCATATTATTTGCCTCTTTGTCTTTTTTTCTTAATTAAAAAAAATCTTTTCCCTCTTTTTGTAAATAATGAAACACTTCTTATAGTACTCTGTTTCACCAAGTATAATTGCACTGTGTTCATTTCCTAGGGCTGCTGGCAACAAAGTATCACAAACTGGGTGGCTTAAAAGAAGATACATTTAGGGCTTCCCTGGTGGCGCAGTGGTTGAGAGTCCGCCTGCCGATGCAGGGGACACATGGGTTCGTGCCCTGGTCTGGGAAGATCCCACATGCCGCGGAGCGGCTGGGCCCGTGGGCCATGGCCACTGAGCCTGCGCGTCCGGAGCCTGTGCTCCGTAACGGGAGAGGCCACAACAGTGAGAGGCCCGCGTACCGCAAGCAAAAAAAAAAAAAAAAGAAGAAGATACATTTATTGTCTCATAGTTCTGGAGGCTAGAAGTCGTAAATCAAGGTGTCAGTAGGCTTGGTTTTTTTCTGAAAGCTCTGAGGGAGTATCTGTCCCATGCTTCTCTTCTGGTTTCTGGTGATTCTAGCTGGTAACCGTTGGGACTGGTAGGTTTTAGATGAATCACATCATCTCTGCCTCCATCTTCACGTGGTGTTCTCTCCATGTCTGTGTGTCTTCACATGGTCATTGTTTTATTAGGACAATAGTCATATTGGATTTGGGGCCCACCCTACTGCAGTATGACCTCATCTTCACTAATAGCATGGATAACAACCCTATTTCCAAATAAGGTCACATTACAGGGTACAGGGTACAGGTCCTTCATCTTATCTTTGCACAGTGCAATATACCTGGACAGATTATTTTTGTTTGAAAAATCTCATTTCCCTGTTTGAAATTCTGTCAATAGAAAATTAAAACAATTCTGAATTTGGCCACAGAAGCCACATTACTTTAAGCGAACCCTTAACCTCTTGCTGTACAGGGATAAAACCCTGTTGTGTATGACTTACAGTGTGCCTTTAAGAATCAAGTGAGATGACACTTTAAAAATGATACTACTTGAGGGCTTCCCTGGTGGCGCAGTGATTAAGAATCCACCTGCCAATGCAGGGGACACGGGTTCCAGCCCTGGTGTGGAAAGATCCCACATGCCGCAGAGCAGCTAAGCCCGCGTGCCACATCTACTGAGCCTGCGCTGCAGAGCCCGCGAGCCACAACTACCGAGCCTGCATGCCACAACTACTGAAGCCTGCGCGCCTAGAGTCTGTGCTCCGCAACAAGAGAAGCCACCACAGTGAGAAGCCGGCACCACAACGAAGAGTAGCCCCTGCTCGCCACAACTAGAGAAAGCCCGTGCACAGCAACAAACATCCAACGCAGCCAAAAATAAATAAATAAATTTATTTAAAAAAAATGATACTACTTGATTTTTCCAACGAAATATTAAGCACCTTTTATTTTATTGAGGCTTTAGCTTTAAACATTGATACGTAGTTATCGAAAAGCTGGTTTCTACATAAAGCCCTTTTCAAAGTGTTCCTTGTAGGTTAGGATTAGAGTTATTAATGAGGAACATTGGGGTGCATGTATCTTTTTGAATTAGTTTTCATCTTTTCTGGATGTATGCCTAGGAGTGGGATTGCTGGATAATATGGTAGTTCTATTTTTAGTTTTTTAAAGAACCTCCATACTCTTCTCCATAGTGGCTGCACCAATTTGCATTCCCACCAACAGTGCAAGAGGGTTCCCTTTTCTCCACACCCTCTCCAGCATTTATTGTTTGTAGACTTTTTAATGATGGCCATTCTGACTGGTGTGAAGTGATACCTCATTGTGGTCTTGATTTGCATTTCTCTAATAATTAGTGATGCTGAGCATCTTTTCATGTGCCTGTTGGCCATCTTTGTGTCTCCTTTGGAAAAATATCTATTTAGGTCTTTTGCCACTATTTATAATAGCCAAGACATGGAAACAATGGAAGTCCAACAACAGACAATTCGTTTAAGAAGTTGTGAGATACACACACACACACACACACACACTATGGACTCTTATTCAGCCATAAAAAAGAATGAAATATTGCCATTTGTAGGAACATGGATGGACTTAGAAAATATCATACTAAGTCAGTCAGACAGAGAAATACAAATGTTATATGATAGTTCTTACAGGTGGAATCTAAAAAATAATACAAATGAATTTACATATAGAACAGAAATAGTCTCACAGATATAGAAAACAAACTTATTGTTACCAAAGGGGAAGTGAGGGGAGAGAGCTAAATTAGGAGTATGGGATTAACAAACTACAATACATAAAATAGATAAGCAACAAGGATTTACTGTATAGCACAGGGAAATATATTCAACATCTTATAATTACCTATAATGGAAAATAATCTGAAAATAAATATATTTATAACTGAATCGCTTTGCTGTACACCTGAGACTAACACAATATGGTAAGTCAACTATACTTCAATTTTAAAAGGAAGAATTAGTAATGAAGAAAGTTTTAGTGGTATTATGACTTGACAGTTTTTGAAAGAATTTTGCATGACAGTTGTGGAACTACTTTAGATACATAAATGTGCACACTGTATAAAGTAATCAAAAAAGGATGTTTGGAGGATTCCTTATTAAATAATGCATTTTATTTTATTTTATAAGGAAGAATGCAGAGGTTAGAAAATAAATGTAGATCAGAGTTTCGGAAAAGTGACTTTGTTAGGGCTTGAAATTATAAAATAATTATATTAAATAGTTTTCAAAAGTTATAATTTTAGATATCTAAGTTTTAGAACGCTGGTCTTGACCTAGAACAGTGATTCTCATCCTTGACTAAATATTAGATTCACCTAAAAAGCTTTTTAAAAATATCGATGCCTGGGCCCTACCCAGACCAACTGAATCAGAACATCCTGGGGATGGAGTTCTGGTATTGGTATGTTTTTCAGATCTTTAGGTGATTCTAATGTGCAGCCAGGTTTGAGGATAACTAATCTGGAATGAGGGAATTTCACTTATAATACATTATAAGTAAAATGTTAAATTGTGTATTTATTTTTGGAAACTGATATTAATTACTGCATTTTAAAATAATATGACATTTTAAAATATAAAAATTGACATTACTTTTTCTGAGTCATATGTTGTTAAGCCTTTTAAATTATTATGACATTATTAAAACTCCTTTCTGAAAACAATGTTATATATAAACATAAGAGAATTGAATAATAATCCTTTGAAGGTGAAAGAAGGAAAAATGAAGGTTTCATCATTGTTTATAACAGAAAAAAATTTTACTTTTGCCAGCTAATTGCACTTTCATTGAAAATTATGAGAAGTGGAATTCCATTTACTTATTAGTGTTGTCTGATCAAATCAGCAGAGATCAAGGATATATGGTGATGGCTGTTAAATTCTTTGCACTTGTATCTTGATTTCAACATATTTTTCAGAATCCTGTGTTCTTTTTTCACTAGTACTATAGCAATTATGGTATTAAAAAGTCACAGAGGGGAGTTCCCTGGCAGTCCAGTGGTTAGGACTCGGTGCTTTCACTGCCGTGGGCCAGGGTTCAGTCCCTGACATCTTGCAAGCTGTGTGGAGCGGTCAAAACAAAGTCACGGAATTACTTATTACATTTTTTAATCAAAAAAATTACAAATTATTCTTTCAAGTTAGTTATTCCAAAAATCTTTCTGATCAAAAGTCAAAAAATTCATTATTCTAATATATATAGTAGTGAAGTCCTAGATACTTTTTTATGATATGTATTTTTTTTTCTCACACTTGTTTGTAATCCTGTCATGGAATTGGAGCACTAAAAAAAAAACTTGCTTCTTGTCATGCTCATAGAATTGTTAATATTTTATTTGGATTGATGAATGGATACTGCAAAGCTGCATTGATTTAAACATTTTTAAAAGCAGAGATCCCAGAAACTTTTTTTTTTTAATATATTTACTTTATTTTTGGCTGCGTTGGGTCTTCGTTACTGCACGCAGGCTTTCTCTAGTTGTTGTGAGCGGGGGCTGCTGTTCTTTGTGGTGCGTGGGCTTCTCATTGCAGTGGCTTCTCTTGTTGTGGAGCACAGGCTCTAGGCACACAGGCTCAGTAGTTGTGGCTCGTGGGCTTCAGTAGTTGCGGCTCACGGGCTCTAGAGTGCAGGCTCAGTAGTTGTGGCGCATGGGCTTAGTTGCTTTGCGGCATGTAGGATCTTCCCGGGCCAGGGCTCGAACCCGTGTCCCCTGCATTGGCAGGCGGATTCCTAACCACTGCGCCACCAAGGAAGCCCCCAGAAACTTTTTGAAATCAGTCTTTATCATGTGAGTAGCAGAACAGAAAAGGGAAAGGAAAGGGAGATAGCGTTTTGAAATGTGTGTCAGTCATTGAGCCTGTGCCTTTAAATGTGGTAATAAAGGTTGTCCAGAGAAGTGTTTGCATTGAGCCTTTTGACCATTCTTGAACTCAGGAAGGATGCAACAGTTTTGTTAGTTAAAAAACACTCTACAAATGTTGAGGATGTCTGCATGAAATTAGGGGATTGAAATCATTTTGTCATCCTGTGATAAGAGCAAGACCAGGTGGCTCTATTCTGTGGCTTAGGATGTGGGTTTCTTTGGCTGTGCTAGTCTCAGACACTGCGGGAAACAAGTTACATATGCAAAAGGAGCTGTTTTTTTATGGTCCATGTAGCTTGGTAATATAATTATTGGCCATGGGATCTGTTTTATTGACCATTTCATGACAAGCTATGTTCTATTTTGCTTTTTTGGCTGCAGTGTAGATAGGTCATGCTGAGGAATTACAAATATATTGTTTAAGATAGAAGAACTGAGTTTGGCTTTATTCTTATTGTATTTGAATGTCAGATGAATTATTTGCTGTAATGTGTATTTTGAAAATGAAAATTGCCCAATTGAGGGTAGAATGGCGTCTGATGTTTAAGGCAACTTTTTTTGATGCTCTTCAGCAGAATGCCTCATACTGGCAGCTGACTTCATTGCCCCAATTCATAGTGACCCTAGGATCTCAGTCTTGTCCCTTAGTCTTTCTTTTGTTTTAATTTGCTTTTATTCATTGAAAAACAACATTCTCAGTCACTCATTTGTAATGCAAAATCTACTTACTATTTATGAGAAATTTATGGTTCAACCTATATATTAGCTCCTGCAGTCGTCTTTGAACCTCCATTTCCTTATCTTACTATAAACTAGCACGTGGACTGGAAGAGGCATTTTTCCCCTTTGGAGTTTTTCCCCTTTGGAGTAAGTGAGATGAATATTGAATCCTAGGGGAATAAACAGTCAAGATTTCAAAGTCCCTCTTCTTTCCAGACTCATCCTTTTCCCTCCATCCCCGTGCCTAAAATATATCCATTTAAATTTTACCTATTGGGCTTTGATGTAAGATTTCAGTTAAGGACAAGATTCCAGCTGCTTAAAAAAGAAAAGTAGTTTTAAGTCACTGGGCTTGGTCTTTTCTTTTCCTCCCTTCTTCACTATTTCCTCAAAATAAGTCTGTTATTCTAAGATTATTCTAAATATGAGGATGAAATCAAATTGAATTTTCTAGAAATTTAACTTTTGTGATGGATATACTCTTCCATATCGTGTTAACAACAAGTAGATGAATTATATAGAGGATTTTTACGTTTACAAGTCATTGTCTGAGTACATTTTGTATGGTGAAGGATGATTCATGGAAATACATGGTTAGACAGGGTGGGGTTATAGAAAAATCCCCATCTCATGTTAGTACAAAAAAACTAAACCTACTGGAGTGAGTAGTGACTTTTATAAACTATTTTAATTATGGAACTGTGGACTTGGCAAGTCAAACAATATAGTACTTCGTGAATGTTTAGCAATAATTTTTGACCTGTCTCTGGTAACACAAATATACACAGTCATTTTTCATTTAATATTGAATAATGTATTATAGTTCCTACGAAGGTTTAGTCATCAGTTTTCTCTTTATTATTCCATTACTTATTATACTTTATTATCTAAAGTTGTTTAATGAACAACTTTAATGAGAAATATAGTCTAATGTCTATCTCTTGTCCGTGTTAAAATGACATTCTTTTGTCCCGATTAATGTCCTTATTAAGAGGTAATTCATTCAACAAATTTTACTCTATTCCTACCATGCCTGAGGCAGTGTTCTAGCCACTGGGGCTGCAGTTGTGAACAAGATGAAGTTTCTGTTTTCATGAAGCTCACATTTGTAGAGATAGACAGCAAGTAAGTAGATATATGATATATCTGATACTGATAACTCCTAGAAAGAATAATTAAAGCAGGCTAAGGGAATATAATATAATAGAAGTGAATATTTTCAATATGATGGCCAAGAAAGGCCAATCTGAAAGATGATATTTGAGCAGAGATATGAATGATGCCAATTTTGGGGGAAGGAGCACTTCCCATCTTAGGGAATAGTGAAGGTAAAAGCTTTTAAGTGGGAACATATTTTGACTCTTCAAGGAACAGTGAGAGGGCTGTTTGGTAAGGGAAGAAGGAATTTGGTGAATAAGGGCAAAGAAGCCAGACCTTGCAGGCCATGGCTGGAAGTAATGATTTTATTTAAATATATGTTTTTTAATTGGAGGACTTTGATTAGGGGAGAGATGTGTTTGTTTTTAAAAGGCTCAGTCTGGCTGTGGAGGAAGGACATTAGGTGGGACAAAGGTGTAAGCAGAAAAGCCAGGTAGGAGGCTACTATAGTAGCCCACGCTGGAGATGATGGTAGCTTGAAATAGGTCAGTAGCATTTGGAGATGTGAAAAGTGGTCAATTTCTAGAAATATTTTGAAGGTAGTTAGTTGGCAAGATATATTAATAGATCAGATGTGGGACGTAAGAAAAAAAGAGTTGATTCTAAGGCTAAAGAATTGGGTGAATGAATATCTATAGTCACAGTAGTACATGTGAAAGAGAATTGGAAGTTTAAGATGTTCAGAAAGCACATCGTGTGCTAACAGTTTGGGGTGAATACATAAATAAAGGTGGGAGACCCCTTAACTTAAGAGCATTGACTCTGATATGGGCAAACTCAGATATCACTCCAAAAGAGTTAGTTCTGCTATAATGCACCATAACATATATGTTGCTAAAAAAAAATCATCATGCTATGCAAAATCACACAGCGAAAGCCACAGGACTTATGAGAAAATGAGATTATGGCACAATATTCAAAACCTTGTCAGTGATATATTTAAAAATTTTTAAATGTTGAATGGTTAACAACTAAATACTGCAGTACATTTGACACTTTACATTGCAAAATACGTTATTCCCTCATGGGAGTGGCTGTGGAAAGGGTTGCAAGATTGTGAGTTTCTTGGAGTGATGGAAGGAAGCTTACTGAAATCTAAAGGGAAGTTGTGACACCAGATGTGAACGGATGTGATTCACACCTCACATGGTGAACTGGTAGCTAGTAGATAAATGTTTGAGGCATGTGCTTTTGGCGTATTCCTACGTGGCCTTGCGTAATGGGGTGCAGTTTTCTGCATTTACCTTATGTTTCTTGTGGATGAACTTGCTCATAAGCAAACACAAAATGTGAGTTGTATTCACACTGTTCCCTACTATATCAATTGCATTGGAATCAATTTACATTTTCAAAATTAAGTGTTACAGCAGAACTAACTGTACCATCTAGTGACCTTTGACACTTTGCATAACTTCTCAGAACCTTGATTTCCTCATACGTAAAACAGGGATAATAGTATTGAACTTTAGTAGGGTTTGGGAGAGGGTTAAATGAACGTATACATGTAAGTTTAGAGTAGAATATGGTATATATTTGTTAAAAATGAGGCACTTTCCTATAACCTCTGTGTAGAAATTGCGCTATCTGAGGAAACTAAAAATGTAAAAAGATATGTTTTTGTGATTTTTATTTCTCTAGTTAGGCATAGATGTAGGAGTATAGATTTAGCTATTTATAGGTGGTTTAAACCTATGCCGGTAATTCAGTTGCTATCAGTAATAATGCCATGCTTTACTATGGGACTACATGGCAGAAAGTGTGTGATTATTGCTTAATTTTCTCTATAATGATAAATTTCTTCATTAAAATAGCATATTTGTTTAACTGCTAACTAATTGACACGATTTCTTTCATCTTCTTTTCTTTTTCCCTTTACTTCCAGTGTCTCAGTTGAGGACTTAATCCTTCATCTTTATGTTTACAAGTCATTGTCTGAGTACATTTTGTATGGTGAATGGAATTGGATTCTTCTGTCTTCTGCCTCTTTCCCTGTCCCTGGTACTAAGATGTACCTTCTTCCTCCATTGCCCCAATTCATCCATCCTCCATACTGCTGACAAAGTGACAAAATGATAAGGTCACTGCCTTGCTCAGAATTCTCTCCTCACCTTCAAGCCATCTCTTCCTATGACACCATACACTGCAGCCATCCTGGATGATCTAGTTCTTCGCCTGTGTTGCTGGAGATGTCTGGAGTGGATCTGTCTGTTCCAGTCCCATCCACCCTTATGTACATCCCTCATACAACAATTACACTATATAATAATTCTTTTCCAATTATGGCCTCATAGATGTCTAAGCCTTTTGTTTTCAGAGATTTTGATTTCTTGTTACCTCTTGGGTCTAGCACGTAGATGTTTGATAAATATTAGGGAATTAAGTGAAGGAAAGAAGGAACAAACATGTAGCCAAATGTAAAGTAAGATTTTAAAACTTGAACACCTGGGTTCAGTGTTAGTAAGTTATTCACATCAGCTTTTATTGTTCATTGTCTAACTTAACTTCTGATTCCTTTATTTTGTACAACCACGACAAAGTATTTTAAATATCTTAGCAGTATAATGTAGGGGTTAAGAAAACAGTCTCTGGCCAGACTGCCTTGGGTAGATTCCTAGCTCAGCCACTTACTAGCTTGAGGACCTTAAGCAATTTACCAAACTTCTCAGTTTCTTGATCTGTAAAATGAGAAGAATAATAGCATTTACCTCATAGGCTTACTGTGATAATTAAATGAACTGCGAGTTGAAAAGTGTTTAGAATTGTAGCTGTTTAGAATGTAAGTCATTCCTACTGTTCTCAAGTATTATGAACCGTCCTGAGAACAGATGCTCCTTTGCCTTTCCTCTCTAGGTACTAGGTTCCTCAAGACATTTTATTTTCTGGCTTTTCCAAGGCTTCAAGGCAAGCTCTGGCAGGCTTTTCACCAGCTCTTGTCTCAGCCAAAGGTTCCAGATGGTATAATTTGCTGTTAAGATTCAAGGACTTTTTCCCTTCTTTCACTGGAGAGCATCTTTCCTCCTGCCCTTCTTTTGATTTCATACATTTATATGTTGGAATTTGTTTTTGTTTTTGTGGTACGCGGACCTCTCACCGTTGTGGTCTCTCCCGTTGCGGAGCACAGGCTCCAGACGCGCAGGCTCAGTGGCCATGGCTCACGGGCCCAGCCACTCCGCGGCATGTGGGATCTTCCCGGACCGGGGCACGCACCCGTGTCCCCTGCATTGGTAGGCGGACTCTCAACCACTGCGCCACCAGGGAAGCCCTATATGTTGGAATTTGATTATCACTGTAGTGTTGGCTAACACCTCTATCACCTTGAATAATTATTATTATTTTGTGTGTGTGGTGAAAACACTTAAGGTATAATTTCTTAGCAAGTTCGAGGTCTGTAATACAGTACTGTTGCCTGTAATCACTATGCTGTGCATTTGATGCTATCTACTGATTACAAGTTTTTACCCTTAAACAATATCTCCCCAGTTCCCCTACCCTATACTCTTAAAGTACATTTCCCCAATTCCCCCACCCAAAGCCCCTGGGAATCACCTTCTACTCTGTTTTTACAAGTTTAGCCTTTTTACATTCCACATATTGATAATATTATGTAATATTTGTCTCTGTGTCAGACTTACTTCACTTAGCCTAATACCCTCAAGGTCCATCCAGAACCACCAACGACAGGAATTCTTTCTTTCTCACAGCTGGATAATATTCCGTTGTAATATATGCACCACATCTTCTTTATTCATTCATCCATTGAAAGACACTGGGTTTATTTCCATACCTTGGCTATGGTGAATAATACTGCAGTAAACACAGGAGAGAAGATACCTCTTCAAGATCCTGTTTTTGTTTTCTTTGGATACATATCCAAAAATGGGATTACTGGATCATATATATGATGGTTCTATTTTTAATTTTTGGAGGAACCTCTATACTGTATTCCATAGTGGCTGCACCAGTTTACATTCTCACCAACAGTATACTAGGATTCCCTTTACTCTACACCCTTGCCAACACTTTTTATCTCTTCGTGATGATGCCATTCTAAAAGGTGTGAGGTGCTATCTCATTGTGGTTTTGATTTGCATTTCTATGATGATTACTAATGTTGAGCATCCTTGCATGTACCTGGTGGCCATTTGCAAGTCTTCTTTGGGACTAAGTGTTCATTAAGTTTCTCTGTTCTTTTCAAAATCAGATTGTTTTTATTTGTTATTGGATTGTACACCTTCTTTATATCTTTGGATATTAACCCCTTCTCTGATACATGATTTGTAAATACTTTCTCCCATTCTGTAGGTTGCCTTTTCATTTTCTTGCTTTTAGTATCTCTCATAAGGCAGATCTGCTGGCAACGCATTCTCTCAGTCTTTGTTTATCTGGAGGCGTCTTTGTGAAAAACAGTTTTACTGGCTACAGAATTCTTGGTTGATAATTTTTTTTCTTTTAGCACTTTGAACATGGCATTCCATTGCTTCTTCGCTTCATTGTTTTTTTATGAGAAGTCAGCTGTTAATATTGTATGGAACTACTCATTTCTCTTTTGGTACTTCGAAGATTTTCTCTGTCTTTGGCATATAAAATGTATAGCTATGAATCTCTTTGAGTTTATTCTGTGTGGAGTTTGTGGAGATTGGATGTATTGGTTAATGTTTTTTTATCATTTGGCTTTCAGGCATTATTATTTTAAATATTTTTGTCTTCTGCGTTTTCTCTAACAACTTACGGTACTCTTTTTTTTAGTTATATTGGTATACTTAATGTGCTCTGAGGTTCTGTTAATTTTTTTTTTCAATCATTTTTTCCTTTGTTTTTCAGAATGGATAGTTTCTATAGGTCTAATTCAAATTCACTGAATCTTTCTTTTGAGAGCTCAGATCTGCTGTTGAATCCCTCTGGTGAATTATTCACTTCAATTATTATACTTATCAACACCAGAATTTCCACTGTTTATTAAGTAATATTGCCTTGTAACATTCTATTTAGTAGATCACTGTTGTCATACTTTAGTTCTTTAAACATGGTGAAGCATGTATAGTTCTTTGAATGTATTTATAATAGGTGTTTTGACATCTTTATCTGTTAAATCCAACAGAGGGAGCTTCAACTGATTACTTTTTTCCTGAGTCAGTAGGTTACACTTCCTTGTTTCTTTGTATGTCTCATAATTTCTTTTTGTTGAATACTGGACATGTTAGATAATATTGCATAGCAATTTTAGATTCTGAGTTTTTTCCCCTGAGGTTTGTTGTTACTGTTGTTCTCTTTGTTTGTGTGTTTGGTAATTCTCTAGACTAAATCTTCACCCAAACTGTGAGGCCACTGATCTCTCTGTTTAACTTTTGTTTTGTTTTGTTTTAACTGTCTTTATTTTTAAGCCTCTTCAGTCAGCTATTGGTCAGAGATTGTGATCAAATAGTTGGAGCCAGTAAGGCTTCCTCTGTCTACTTATTGATCTTTTTGTGGTTTGGGGGGTTCAAATTTCGCTGTTTTAAAGTTTCTCCTGGCTCTTATTTTCTGTTGGGCTCTCTTGTGTCTCCTCTGTGTGTTAGCTTAGGTTCTGTCTTCTAAGGATGTATGAGTGGCTTGCACCACTCCATTTTCTGCTGTGCATATATCACCCTCAGTCAGTGTAACATACTTGCTGATCTCATCTAGCCCCATGGCTGTCTCACCTTCCAGAATTACCTGTTAAATCCCTTGCTTGCCTGACAGTCTGTTGCTTGCCTAAAAAAGAACAATACTTCAAACTAGTGGAGGCTGTGGCCTTCCCTCTTCATGTGCCACTAAAATCACCATTTTCACTGACAACATTTTAAATCAAGTGAGCTCCTCCTCAACAGCAGCAGGTGAACTTCCAGTTATTCATCTTGTCTTGCCCTAATTGAACTACTGTGTATACAGAGCTGAGAGCTTGTTAGAACCCTCAGGAAAATCACCACAGGCTTGTGCTTTTCTTACTTATAGTTCAGTGATTTTTACGAACAACCACTTCTCAGTTTGTTGTAAGCCTATGGTCAATGTTCTGAGTGCTGAAATGGTTGTTTTTGACACTTCTGTTAAGCTGTATAATTTTTTGGGGAATGGCAGAAGACTTGTCCTCCCATCATGCAGGAGTGAATCTGCATTAGCTTTTTAACCAAGTATGTGGTGCAATTTATTTTCAGGCCTAAAATGATTCAAATATGATAGATAATCTGAAATTCAGGTTTGTGTGTCTGTCCTCTCCTGCTCTCTGAATATTGAATATTGGAAAGAAAATTTCCACTAGGGAAGAAAAGAGTCTGTTAATTCACATTTCAAAACAATTTTTGAAGTTAGGACTGCAAGAGACTAAATATCTGCGTTGAAGATCTGAACAAGTTGTATGGAGTATTAGCAAGAAGAAAAGATGTTTGTATCAAATCATTTGTTCCTCAAATTTAGAAAGTTTATACTGCCTCCTCAATCTGAGTGAGTCCTGCAGGCTGAGCAATTAAGTAGACTTGGGCTGAAAGTAAACAGATGAAGATTCTAACTACTAATTGTGTATGTGTGTTTACTTTTTTTTTTAACATCTTTATTGGAGTATAATTGCTTTACAATGCTATGTTACTTTCTGCTGTATAACACAGTGAATCAGCTATACATAAACATATATCCCAATTTCCCTTCCCTCTTTCATGTCCCTCCCACCCTCCATATCCCACCCCTCCCGGTGGTCACAAAGCACTGAGCTGATCTCCCTGTGCTATGTGGCTGCTTCCCACTAGCTATCTACTTTACATTTGGTAGTGTATATATATCCATGCCACTCTCGCACTTCATCCCAGCTTACCCTTCCCCCTCCCCACGTCCTCAAGTCCATTCTCTACATCTATGTTTTTATTCCTGTCCTGCCCGTAGGTTCTTCAGAACCTTTTTTTTTTTTTTAGATTCCATATATATGTGTTAGCATGCACTATTTGTTTTTCTCTTTCTGACTTACTTCACTCTGTATGACAGTTTTTAGGTCCATCCACTTCACTACAAATAACTCAGTTTCGTTTCTTTATGGCTGAGTAATATTCCATTGTATATATGTGTCACATCTTCTTTATCCATTCATTTGTTGATGGACACTTAGGTCGCTTCCATGTCCTGGCTATTGTAAATAGAGCTGCAATGAACATTGTGGTACATGACTCTTTCTGAATTATGGTTTTCTCTGGGTATATGCCCAGTAGTGGGATTGCTGGGTCAAATGGTAGTTCTATTTTTAGTTTTTTAAGGAACCTCCATACTGTTCTGCATAATGGCTGTATCAATTTACATTCCCACTAACAGTGCAAGAGTGTTGCCTTTTCTCCACACCCTCTCCAGCATTTATTGTTTGTAGATTTTTTGATGATGGCCATTCTGACCGGTGTGAGGTGATACCTCACTGTAGTTTTGATTTGCATTTCTCTCATGATTACTGATGTTGAGCATCCTTTCATGTGTTTGTTGGCAATCTGTATATCTTCTTTGGAGAAATGTCTATTTAGATCTTCTGCCCATTTTTGGACTGGGTTGTTTGTTTTTTTCATATTGAGATGCCTGAGCTGCCTCTGTATTTTGGAGATTAATCCTTTGTCAGTTGCTTAATTTGCAAATATTTTCTCCCATTCTGAGGGTTGTCTTTTCATTTTGTTTATGGTTTCCTTTGCTGTGCAAAAGCTTTTAAGTTTCATTAGGTCCCATTTGTTTATTTTTGTTTTCATTTCCAATCTCTAGGAGGTGGGTCAAAAGCGATCTTGCTGTGATGTATGTCATAGAATGTTCTGCCTATGTTTTCCTCTAAGAGTTTTATAGTGTCTGGCCTTACATTTAGGTCCTTAATCCATTTTGAGTTTATTTTTGTGTATGGTGTTAGGGAGTGTTCTAATTTCATTCTTTTACATGTAGCTGTACAGTTTTCCCAGCACCATTTATTGGAAGAGGCTGTCTTTTCTCCATTGTATGTTCTTGCCTCCTTTGTCATAAATTAGGTGACCATATATGCATGGATTTATCTCTGGGCTTTCTATCCTGTTCCATTGATCTGTATTTCTGTTTTTGTGCCAGTACCATATTGTCTTGATTACTGTAGCTTTGTAGTATAGTCTGAAGTCAGGGAGCCTGATTCCTCCAGCTCTATTTTTCTTTCTCATGATTGCCTTGGCTATGGGGGGTCTTTTGTGTTTCTATACAAATTGTGAAATTTTTTGTTCTAGTTCTGTGAAAAATGCTGTTGGTAGTTTGATAGGGATTGCATTGAATCCGTAGGTTGCTTTGGGTAGTATAGTCATTTTCACAATGTTGATTCTTCTGATCCAAGAACATGGTATATCTCTCCATCTGTTTGTATTGTCTTTAATTTCTTTTATCATTGTCTCATAGTTTTCTGCATACAGGTCTTTTGTCTCCTTAGGTAGGTTTATTCCTAGATATTTTATTCTTTTTGTTGCCATGGTAAATGGGACTGTTTCCTTAATTTCTCTTTCAGATTTTTCATCATTAGTGTATAGGAATGCAAGAGATTTCTGTGCAGTTTGTATCCTGCTACTTTACCAGATTCATTGATTACCTCTAGTAGTTTTCTCATAACATCTTTGGGATTCTCTATGTATAGTTTCATGTCATCTGCAAACAGTGACAGCTTTACTTCTTCTTTTCTGATTTGGATTCCTTTTATTTCTTTTTCTTCTCTGATTGCTGTGGCTAAAACTTCCAAAACTATGTTGAATAATAGTGGTGAAAGTGGGCAACCTTTTCTTGTTCCTGATCTTAGTGGAAATGGTTTCAGTTTTTCACCATTGAGAATGATGTTGGCTGTGGGCTTTTCATATATGCCCTTTATTATATTCAGGTTAGTTCCCTCTCTGCCTACTTTCTGGAGTGTTTTTATCATAAATGGGTGTTGAATTTTGGCAAAAGCTTTTTCTGCATCTATTGAGATGATCATATGGTTTTTCTCCTTCAATTTGTTAATGTGGTTTATCACATTGATTGATTTGCATATATTGAAGAATCCTTGCATTCCTGGGATAAACCCCACTTGTTCATGGTGTCTGATCCTTTTAATGTGCTGTTGGATTCTGTTTGCTAGTATTTTGTTGAGGATTTTTGCATCTATGTTCATCAGTGATATTGGCCTGTAGTTTTCTTTCTTTGTGACATCTTTGTCTGGTTTTGGTATCAGGGTGATGGTGGCCTCTTAGAATGAGTTTGGTAGTGTTTCTCCCTCTGCTGTATATTGGAAGAGTTTGAGAAGTATAGGTGTTAGCTCTTCTCTAAATGTTTGATAGAATTTGCCTGTGAAGCCATCTGGTCCTGGGCTTTTGTTGTTGGAAGCTTTTTCTTTTTTAATTTTGTGGTACGCAGGCCTCTCACTGTTGTGGCCTCTCCCGTTGCGGAGCACAGGCTCCAGATGCTCAGGCCCAGCGGCCATGGCTCACGGGCCCAGCAACTCCGCGGCATGTGGGATCTTCCCAGACCGGGGCATGAACCCATGTCTCCTACATCAGCAGGCGGACTCTCAACCACTGCGCCACCAGGGAACCCCCTGTTCGAAGATTTTTAATCACAGTCTTAATTTCAGTGCTTGTGATTGGCCTGTTGATATTTTCTATTCCTTCCTGGTTCAGGCTCGGAAGGTTTTGCTTTTCTAAGAATTTGTCCATTTCTTCCAGGTTGTCCATTTTATTGGCATATGGTTGCTTGTAGTAATCTCTCTTGATCCTTTGTATTTCTGCAGTGTCAGTTGTTACTTCTCCTTTTTCATTTCTAAGTCTATTGATTTGAGTCTTCTCCCTTTTTTTCTTGATGAGTATGGCTAGTGGTTTATCAATTTTGTTTATCTTCTCAAAGAACCAGCTTTTAGTTTTATTGATCTTTGCTATTGTTTCCTTCATTTATTTTTCATTTATTTCTGATCTGATTTTTATGATTTCTTTCCTTCTGCTAACTTTGAGGTTTTTTTGTTCTTCTTTCTCTGATTGCTTTAGGTGTAAGCTTAGGTTGTTTATTTGAGATGTTTCTTGTTTCTTGAGGTAGGATTGTATTGCTATAAACTTCCCTCTTAGAACTGCTTTTGATGCATCCCATAGGTTTTGGGTCATTGTGTTTTCGTTGTCATATGTTTCTAGATATTTTGTGATTTCCTCTTTGATTTCTTCAGTGATCTCTCGGTATTTAGTAGTGTATTGTTTAACCTCCATGTGTCTGTATTTTTTACAGATTTTTTTCTTTAATTGATATCTAGTCTCATAACATTGTGATCGGAAAAGATACTTGATACGATTTCAGTTTTCTTAAATTTACCAAGGCTTGATTTGTGACCCAAGATATGATCTATCCTGGAGAATGTTCCATGAGCACTTGAGAAGAAAGTGTATTCTGTTGTTTTGGATGGAATGTCCTATATATATCCATTAAGTCCATCTTGTTTAATGTATCATTTAAAGCTTGTTTTTTCTTATTTATTTTCATTTTGGATGGTCTGTACATTGGTGAAAATGGAGTGTTAAAGTACCCTACTATGATTGTGTTACTGTTGATTTCCCCTTTTATGGCTGTTGGCATTTGCTTTAATTACTGAGGTGCTCCTATGTTGGGTGCATAAGTATTTACAATTGTTATATCTTCTTCTTGGATTGATCCCTTGATCATTATGTGGTGTCCTTCTTTGTCTCTTGTAATAGTCTTTATTTTAAAGTCTATTTTGTCTGATATGAGAATTGCTACTCTGCTTTCTTTTGATTTCATTTGCATTGAATATCTTTTTCCATCCCCTCACTTTCAGTCTGTATGTTCCCTAGGTCTGAAATGGGTCTCTTGTAGACAGCATATATATGGGTCTTGTTTTTGTATCCATTCAGCCAGTCTATGTCTGTTAGTTGGAGCATTTAATCCATTTACATTTAAGGTAGTTATCGATATATGTGTTCTTATTAACCATTTTCTTAATTGTTTTGGGTTTGTTATTGTAGGTCTTTTCTTTCTCTTGTGTTTCCTCCCTAGAGAAGTTCTTTTAGGATTTGTTGTAAAGCTGGTTTGGTGGTGCTGAATTCTCTTAGCATTTAATTTCTGTGTCGAGTCTGAATGAGATCCTTGCTGGGTACAGTAATCTTGGTTGTAGGTTTTTCTCTTTCATCACTTTAAGTATGTTCTGCCACTCCCTTCTGGCTTGCAGAGTTTCTGTTGCAAGATCAGATGTTAACCTTATGGGAATTCCCTTGTATGTTATTTGTTGCTTTTCCCTTGCTGCTTTTAATATGTTTTCTTTGTATTTAATTTTTGAAAGTTTGATTAATATGTGTCTTGGCGTGTTTCTCCTTGGATTTATCCTGTATGGGGCTCTCTGTGCTTTCTGGAGTTGATTCACGCTTTCCTTTCTCATATTAGGGGAGTTTTCAACTATAATCTCTTCAAATATTTTCTCAGTCCCTTTCTTTTTCTCTTCTTCTTCTGGGACTCCTGAATTCGAATGTTGGTGCATTTAATGTTGTCCCAGAGGTCTCTGACACTGTCGTCAGTTCTTTTCATTCCTTTTTCTTTATTCTGTTCTGCAGTAGTGATTTCCACTATTTTATATTTCAGGTCACTTATCCATTCTTCTGCCTCAGTTATTCTGCTATTGATCCCTTCTAGAGTATTTTTAATTTCATTTATTGTGTTGTTCATCGTTGCTTGTTTCATCTTTAGTTCTTCTTAGTCCCTGTTAAATGTTTCTTGCATTTTCTGTATTCTATTTCCAAGATTTTGTATCATCTTTACTATCATTACTCTGAATTCTTTTTCAGGTAGACTGCCTATTTCCTCTTCATTTGTTTGGTCTGGTGGGTTTTTACCTTGCTCCTTCATCTGCTGTGTTTTTTTCTGTCTTCTCATTTTGCTTATCTTACTGTGTTTGGGGTCTCCTTTTTGCAGGCTGCAGGTTCGTAGTTCCCGTTGTTTTTGGTGTCTATCCCCAGTGAGTAAGGTTGGTTTAGTGGGTTGTTTGGGCTTCCTGGTGGAGGGGACTGGTGCCCGTGTTCTGGTGGGTGAGGCTGGATCTTGTCATTCTGGTGGGCAGGACCATGTCCGGTGTTGTGTTTTGGGGTGTCTGTGAACTTATTATGATTTTAGGCAGCCTCTCTGCTAATGGGTGGGGTTGTATTCCTGTCTTGCTAGTTGTTTGGCATAGGGTGTCCAACACTGTAGCTTGCTAGTTGTTGAGTGAAGAAGCTGGGTCTTAGCAGTGACATGTAGATCTCCGAGAGAGCTTTCACTGTTTAATATTATGTGGGGCCAGGAGGTCTCTGGTGGACCAATGTCCTGAACTCGGCTCTCCCACCTCAGAGGCTTAGGCCTGACACCCGGCTGGAGCACCAGGACTATGATTGTGGAGGCTTGGTGAATCCAAAATCTGATGTAGTAGGCCAGCAGGCCGGAGACTCTGGGAAGAGTTGCAGCCCAAACGACGGCTGCTGCAGAATCCCCAGTGTGTTTACTTTTAAGAGACTTCTCTCCCTCACCCCTTTATTATCCATGAGACTTTTAAGTCTCACTTTTCTTTTTTGTAAAGGGATGATAATAATAATATCATTTTCATATTCTCTGAGGATTGAAGTACATTGTTTCTATTATTGTTACAGTTTTATTAATTTCTAGGCTGACACTTCTCTAGGCAAAGTGTTGAATAATTTTGAAAAGCAAAGAAAATTTTGTGTAAGAAAATAATTACTGCCTAAATTTACTTTTGTCAATTCAGGTGCATTGTTTTACATTCTATCTGAAAATTTATTTTTGTGAATTCAGATGGGTCGTTCTCCATTAGGTTGTTCCAAAGCATAGTGTGCTAGTATATTTGGATTGGGGTTTTTTTTCCTATGAACAATCACCAATGAAAAATGAAATGCTAATTTGATAAATCTTTTGTAGAATTATAACAATTTTCAGTCAATGTTTAACACACTTTATTTCAGATAATTTAATATGTAAAATGCATTGGTCTCAGGAGAGGTCCAGAGGTCAAAGAGAAACGTAAGAATGTGAAAAAAAAAAAAAGGAGGATTGTTTTTCTATTCTGTTCTGACCTTTATTTCCTTGGCTGGACTTTGGAGTAGGCTATCAGGTATA
Organism: Mesoplodon bidens; assembly: GCF_964165515.1. Lineage (NCBI taxonomy): Eukaryota > Metazoa > Chordata > Mammalia > Artiodactyla > Ziphiidae > Mesoplodon > Mesoplodon bidens. The sequence goes on along the minus strand of NC_138172.1, from coordinate 61,467,407 downwards.
CGTTTAAAGTAGGTGAAATCCATGGCTTTATTTTCTGCTTTTGTTACTGGTTTAATATGGAGATAGCCATGGAACCGTTTGAAGTCATCTTTTGCAGCAATTTTGAATGGGAAAATAGAATTGAAAAAGACCTTACTATTATCTGACAGCCTGTTTGTGTATCAAAGTTAATGAGAGGTTTGCAAATAGTCTGAAGAGGCAAAACTTCCTACCTCTCAGTTTGGACTGCTTCCACAGAATACAGTGATCCAATTTTAGAGGAGATTTGGAATTGCCAGTACCTAGGACTGGAAAATAAATCCAACATTGTTCCAACCAGCCTGAAACGTCTGGTCAGTATAATTACACTGAAATAATACTTAACTAAAGCTGTAATTTACTTGTTCTTCTATATTTCACATTGCTTCTTGGGAGTAATATTTATTCTGTATGCTTAGCTAAATTACAATTGTTAAAAAGTAATGAGTTAAGAATGGTATTTGATTTTGTTCTTTGCTCATATTTTTATATTGACATTCAGATCTTCCAGCAATATGAAAATATTTTTATAAATGATGTAAGGTTATAGGCTAAGTTCTTTTTCTCCCAGATTGCTAGTCAGTTTATTAGTAACACTAACTGAATAATCCATTCTTTCCTCATTGACTTGAGAATACATGTATTGTTCTTACATATAAATGGTGATACTGCTGCATTCTGTTTTGTTTCATTTATTTATTCATTCATTAAGCAAATAGGTCTTGAGTACCTACTGTGTATCAGGTGATATGTTACAAAGTAGGAATACATTAGTAGTAGAGACAGTCATTCAGTAAATGTTTTATATATAATGTAAAATTGCTAATAAGTGCCACAAAGGAGAAAGGTGTTTAATGCTATGAGAGCTTACTACAAAACATTTATCTATTTCTGAATGTTACACTGTTTTAAGTATACTGTATTTTGATATAACATAGTACCTTCCTCATTAATCTATTTCAAAGTCTTTTAGGTAGTTTTATGTATTTTACTTAGATTAGTTTTAAAGTTTATATTAATTCCTTTTGAAATTGTATTGAATTTATGGACCAACTTTGTGTAAATCAATATCTTTATAATAGTGAGCCTTTATATCCAAAAGTATATGTTTTCCATTTCTTCTATTTTCCTGTATATGTATCTTTAAAATAATTTTCTACTGTGGTAAAATACGTATAACATAGTTTACCATCTTAACCATTCTTAAGTATACAGTTCAGTGGTATTAAATACATTCACATTATTGTGTAACTATCTCCACCATCTACCCACATAACTCTGAAACCCTGTACCCACTAAGTGATGTCTCCATTCTCCCCTCCTCTAGCCCTACCATCCACCATTATACTTTGTGTCTTTATGATGATTTTGACTACTCTAAGTTCCTCATGTAAGTGGAATCATACAATATTTGTCTTTTTATGACTGGCTTATTTCATTAGCGTAATATCCTCAAAGTTCATTCATGTTAGTGTCTTGTAGAATTTCCTGTCTCTTTAAAGTTGAATAACATTCCATTGTATGTATATACCATATTTCACTTAGCCATTGATCATATAGTAATTCTATGTTTAATTTTTTGAGGAACATTATACTGTTTTCTGCAGTGGCTGTACCATTTTACATTTCCACCAGTGGAGCACAGGGTTCATTTTTTCTACATCTTCACCAGCACTTGGGGTGTGTTGTGTGTGTGTGTGTATGTTTGATTTTTGGATAGTAGCCATCCTAATTGGTATGAAGTAGTGTCTTTTCATACTTCTGATTTGCATTTCCCTAATAATTAGTGATATTGAGCATCCTTTCATGTGCTTACTACTCATTTGTATGTCTTCTTTGGAGAAATGTCAATTTAAGTCTTTTGCACATTTCTTAATTGGTTTATTTCCCTTTTGTTGTTGAGTGTTAGGAGTTTTCTGTATATTCTGGATGTTAATCTTTTATCAGATATATGAGTTACGAATATTTGGTCTTATACTGTGGGTTGCCTTTTTATTCTGTTGATAGTGTCCTTGAATGCACAGCATTTAAAAATTTTTATGAAATCCAATTTTTCTGTTTCCTTTTTGTTATTTGTACCTTTCCTGTCATATCCAAGAAATCATTGCCAAATCCAATTTTGTGAATCTTATGGCCTATTTCTGCTTGTAAGTGTATACTTGTTTTAGATCTTATATTTAGGTTCTTAATCCATTTTTGAGTTAATTTCTGTGTATGGTTTCAGGTAACGATCCACCTTCATGCTTTTGCATGTGAATATCTAGCTTTTCCAGTATCATTTGTTGAAAAGACTGCTTTTTTCCCATGGAGTGGCCTTGGTACCCTTGTTGAATTGAGCGTAAATGTGAGGGTTTATTTCTGGGCTCTGTAGTCTATTCCATTGGTCTAATGTGTTCTTTCCTCATGCCCATACCACACAGTTTTGATTATTGTAGCTTTGTAATAAGTTTTGAAATCAGGAGTCCTCCACTTTTGTCCTTTTTCAAGATTGTTTTGGCTGCTCAGGGTCTCTTGAGATTCCATATGATTTTTAGAATGGGTTTTTCTGTTTCTACATGAAACAGTATTAGAATTTTGATAGGGGTTGCATTTGAAGTAGATCACTTTAGGTAGTATTGACATTTTAATAATGTTAAGTTTTCCTATCCATGAACATGGGATACGAGTCCATTTATTTGTATCTTTTAGAATTTCTTTCAGTAACGTTTTGTAGTTCTCATTGTGTAAGCTTTTAACTTGTTTGGTTGAGATAATTCCTAAGTATTTTATTCTTTTTGATGCTTTTATAAATGGAAATGATTTTATAATTTCCTTTACAGATTATTTTTCTTTGTGTATAGAAATGCACCTGATTTTTGTGCATTGACTTCATGTCTTGCTGCTTCACTGAATTCATTTATTAGTTCTAACAGGTTCTTTTTGGAATCTTTAGTGTTTTCTACACATTAGATCATATCATTTGCCAAAAAGATCATTTTACTTCTTCTTTTCCATTTTGGATGCCTTTTGTGTCTTTTTCTTGCATAGTAGCTCTGGCTAGAACTTCTAGTACTATGTTGAATAAAAATGATGAAAGTGGGCATCCTTGCCTTGTTCTTGATCTTTGATTAAATGTTTTCAGTCTTTCACCATTGAGTGTGATGCTCGCTGTGTGTTTTTTGTATTGGATTTTATTATGTTGAGGTGTTTTCTTTCTATTCCTGTTGAGTGTTTTTATCATGTAAGTGTGTTGAATTTGTCAAATGCTTTTTTTCTTTTTTGCATCAATTGAGATGGTGATGTGGTTTTTTTTCATGCTGTTGATGTGGCATATACACTGATTGATTTTTCTTTGTTGAACTTTCTTGCATTCAGGAATAAATCCCACTTGGTCATGATGCATAATCCTTTATACGCTGCTGAAATGTTTGCTACTATTTTTTTTTTGAGGATTCTTGTAACAATGTTCATAAGGAATATTGGTCTGTAGTTTCCTTTTTTTATAGTGTCTTTGTATGGCTTTGGTATCAGTGTAATGCTGGCCTCGTAAAACAAGTTAGGAAATATTTCTTTTTCTTTAAAGTTCTGGAGAAGTTTACTAGGTTTGGTATTAGTTCTTCTTTGTATGTTTGGTAGAATTCATCAGGGCTTTTCTTTGTTGGGAGATTTTTGATTAATTATTCAATGTCCTTACTAGTTATAGGTCTATTCATATTTTCTTTTTCATTAGGATTTACTCTTGATAGGTTTTATGTTTTTAGGAATTTTTCCATTTCATCTACATTACCGTAACTTATTGGCATACTATTCTTTTAGTACTTTCTTGTAATCCTTTTTACTTCCTTTGAATTTGTAGCAATGTCCCCACTTTTTTTTCTGATGGTAGTAATTTCAGTCTTCTCTCTCTCTCTTTTCTGAGTCTGTCTAGCTACAGGGCTTTCAATTTTCTTGACTTAATTTTAAGAAACAGCTTTTGGTTTCATTGACTTTTTAAAATTGCTTTTATATTCTCTTTTTTGTTTATCTCTGCTTTAGTTTTTATGATTTCCCTCTTTCTGGCAGTTTTAGGTTTAGTTTGGTCTTCTTTTTCTAGTTACTTAAGTTGTAAAGGGAGGTTGTTGATTTGAGATCTTTCTTGTTTTTAGGTGTTGATTTGAGATCTTTCTTATTTTTAGTATAAGCATTTATAGCTGTAAGTTACCCTCTCAGTATTGTTTTTGTTGCATACCACATTATCCTGATACTGAAACCAAAATATTTTAGGAAAACAACAAATCATTGTCTCTCGTGCACATAAGATGCAAAAATTCTTAGGTAAATCTCAGCAAATCTAATCCAGCAATATATATAAAGTAAAGACTTTGAAGAATTTATCCCAGCAATGCAGATTTGTTGCAACATAAAGAAAATCCATCAGTATATTTCTCCACATTAACAGTATCTAGGGTAAAAACCATAATCATCTTACTAGATATACAAAAGATACTATAAATGGAAATATGCTTAAACTGATTAGGATCATGTATGAAAACCTGCGTATAATATCATAATTAATATATTAGATAGAATATTTTCCCTGTAAGATCAAGAACAAGGTGTGATGTTTGCTCTTACCACTTCTGTTTGATATAATACTGAAAGTCTTAGTGCAGGAAGGCAACTGAAGAGAAAAGAAACATTCTAATTGAGAAGGAAGTAAAATTGTCTTTATTCACAAATTACATAATCTTGTATATAGAAAATGCTAAAGAATGATTGAAACAATGATAGTTTAAAGACTCCCGGACCTGGGACATCCCTGGTGGTCCAGTGGTTAAGGCTTCACGTTTCCATTGCAGGGGGCCCGCGTTTGATCCCTGGTCAGGGAACTAAGATCCCACATGCTGCATGCTGCGGCCAAGAAAAATAAAGACTACCAGACCTAATAAAAGAATGTATTAAGATCACAGGATATAAAGTTAATAAACAAAAATTCCATGTATTTCTATAACTAAGCAGCAAAGAATTAGTAAATGAAATTTATTATTCACAGTAACCAAAACATGGAAGCAACCTGAATGATCATCGATGGGTGAATGGATAAAGAAAATGTGGTACATACATATGGTGATACTATTATTCAGTCTTAAAATAAAGGAAATCCTGCCATTTGTGACAATAAGGATGAACCTGGAAGACATTATGCTAAGTGAAATAATTCAGGCACAGAAGGACAAATACTACATGATACTACTTACATGAAGAATCTAAAACAGTCAAACTCATAGACGTAGGAAGTAGAATGGTGATTGCCAGGGACTGGCAGGAGGGAAAAGCAGGGAGGTATTATCAGAGGGTACAAAATTTCAGTTATAAATAATTTCTAGAGTTGTATATAGCATAGCACCTATGGTTAATAATACTGCATTGTATACTTAAAATTTTTCTAAGAGGGTAGTTTTTTTATGTTTTTAAGGAGTATGATTTTGTTTCCTTCTCATTTATATTCAGATGCTTTTAACAGAAGTTTGAAATTATCTTTCTCTGATTTCATCTCATTAGTTTCGAGTGATCTTAGTGCCACTCTAAATACATATACACATGCATATATATGTATGTTTCTAATAAGCATACCTCATAATTATTTCTCTATACATTTGTACATTTTTGATTGTACTAGATAGTCATATGAAAATGAAAAATTCTTTCAAAAACTACCAAATTCAAGCATCTGCTTGGATTGTTCAATATTAAAATTTGGGACTTAACCTGTGGCCTAGAACTCTGTATTTAGTACCTTTGACTCAGTCAGCTGAACAAGTTCTTGCTGCACATTTTGTGGCTTTTTTCTTAGGCCAGCTGCAAGTGCCTGTTTGCTTTGATATTGGTCTTTTACAGTTGGTGCCTTCTAAATATCACAAAATTGGCTGGTATGGATAAGGATAAAATAGCCCAATCATTTAAAATATACATACATGAGATCCATTATTATGCTCATTTGGGAATTTTGTCTGCACTTTAGTTAAAGTAATAGATCTGACGCTTCCTTATTCCTGGTTCCTAAAATAAATCTGCAAGTCAGATCCGCAAATCATTAAATGTAATTTAAGTGGGCTTTATTTTAAATTATACTTGTTTTTTAAACCACTTTATTGAGGTATGACTGATATAAAAAATCTGTACATATTTAATGCGTACAACTTGATGACTTTGGAGGTGAGTATATATCCATTTTGGTGAAACCATCCCCACAATCTATGCCATAAACATATACATCGTCTCCAAAAGTTTCCTCCTGTCCTCTTTATTTACTTCTTTTGTGTGTGATAGGAACACTTAAAATAAGATCTAGCCACTATGGGTTTAAAAAACAAGTGTAATTGAAATAATAAGAGGCTTCCCTGGTGGCGCTGTGGTTAAGAATATGCCTGCCAATGCAGGGGACACGGGTTCGAGCCCTGGTCTGGGAAGATCCCACATGCCGAGGAGCAGCTAAGCCCGTGCACTGCAATGAAGAGTAGTCCCCACTCACCACAACTGGAGAAAGCCCGTGTGCAGCAACGAAGACCCAACGCAGCCAAAAATAAATAAAATAAATTTATTTTAAAAATAATAGCAATTATAATTAAATGATAACAAGTATAATAATTAAATAATAAGTATAATTAAAATAAAAACAAGTATAATTTAAAATAAAGCCCGTTTATAATAGCATTAAAAATCATACAGTAGGAATAAACTTAAAATATGACAGATCTATACAGTTAAAATTACAAAATATTTCTGAGTAAAAACAAAAGTAAATGGAGACTTATACCACTTGAATTTATTGTCAGTTCTCTCCAAATTGATTTACAGTTGAATGTTATCCCAATCAAAATCACAGTAGGCTTTTTTAAAAATAGAAATTGACATGGCTATTCTAAAATTTATATGTATGCAGAAAATAGCCAGAACAATTTTTAAAAAGAATAATGTTGGAGGCTTTACATTATCCAATTTCAAGACTCATTAAAAAGTAAAATGCTGCAGTAATCCAGACATTGTGTAGTGGCAGAAAGATAGACATATATATTAGTGGAACAGAATGGAGAGTCCAGAAATAGAGTCACATAGACGGCCAATTGATTTTCTACAAAGATGCCAGGGTAATTCAACTGTGAAAGGATACCCTTTTAACAAATTGTGCTGGATCTACTGAAAACACATATGGAAGAAAATGAATAGGTAGGCCAGAGACTGGGAGAAAATGTTTGCAATACCTATGTCTGACAAACAAATTGTATCCAGAGAATCTATGTAACTCACACTTCAATAAAAAGTGAAGCAGGGCTTCCCTGGTGGCGCAGTGGTTGAGAGTCCGCCTGCCGATGCAGGGGACACGGGTTCGTGCCCCGGTCTGGGAAGATCCCACATGCCGCAGAGCGGCTAGGCCCGTGAGCCATGGCTGCTGAGCCTGCGCATCCGGAGCCTGTGCTCTGCAAGGGGAGAGGCCACAACAGTGAGAGGCCCGCCTACCGCAAAAAAAAAAAAAAAAAAAAGTGAAGCAAACCAATAAAAAAATTGGGGAAAGACTTGGCATTTTACAATGGAAGGCATACGAAATGCAAATTAGCACATGAAAACTACTGAACATCATTAGTCTTCAGGAAAATGTACAATAAAACTATAATGCGATACCATTACATACACCCTGTAGCAGTTTACTCTTCTTGAGATTCTTATCTCTCTGGTTCTCTGTGTACTTGTGGCTTCTTTCTCTTTTGCTATATTCCTCCTCTTTACTGTCCTCTTTTCTGTCTTGCAGTTTTTGATTACTTGGGCTGCTTTCCTTCTTGTGTTTCCTTACTTTGCCTATTCTACTTCCTGTTGACTTCGTCAGTTTTCCAAGAGAATAAATATAATTGGGTAATACTTCATTGTATGGCACAACTGATATGTTTGTCCACCTCATTATCCTCTGGCTTGTTGATAGATATGTGCCTTGAAGGTTAAGCATTCGTCCCAACCAGGTACAACCTGAGTACTCTTGAGATTATCAGGGTAAGTGCCTATTTCATTCCTTGCTTTATGCCCAGTGCCCAGGCCAATAGTTGTCCCTAATAGGATGTTCAATAAATAATTTGTTGAATGAATGAGCTACCTCTGAGGATGAGGTTGAATGTGGCTCCTTCCCTTGTAAGGGACATGATATGTCATGTTCAGAATATAATTCTTCCAAAATGATACTTTCAAGGAACTATGCAACTTCTTGTTCTTTTTGAAGATCTGGAATAGCCTAATACTTAGGAGCACTGACCCTGGAACCTGAGTCTCAGTTTGAATCATAACAGGCAGTTTTACTATGTTTGTGACTTTGAGCAAATTACTTAATCTCTTAGTATTTCACTTCCCTTACGTGTCAATGGAGATAACAGTATCAGCCTCATAGCATGTATTGTTGTAGGGATCAAATAATTTAATGATGTCAGGTGCCTAGGAAGAGTACTTGGCACTTAGTATGATGGGAGGGTTCATAGTTATTATTATTACCATTATTATTATTATTATTATTGATTTGGAGGGGAAAAGCATTACTAAGAACAGGTACAGAATGTAAGTCAGAGTCTTCAGAGCCTACAACTTCTTTTATCAATGTAATTTTTTTTCAGGCAAGCCTTTTCTCTTTTTCTCCTCTCACTCCCCATTTTAAGAGAAGAAGTTAAATTACAGAGGTGTTTAAACATTAGAAATCACTGTGGAATCTTACAAAAACACTTTGAAGTCAGTAGAGAAAAGATACTCGATAAAGCTTTGCTCCACGTCTATTTCATCCTAACTTCCCTTTGTGGGAACGACTGTGTATTTTTTTATTCTCAATTCCAGGCCCCTCCCTTAGAGGACAGGCATGCTCAGTGCCTTAACCCTCACATCTCTGATGCTGTCATTCATATCTTTTTTGGGGAACCTTTAATTATCAACCTTAGAACATCCTATGAATCTTCATTAGGAAATTCCTTTTGAACTTTTGCTGAAAAGTAGTTACTGTGCACTGTATGTGTAGCAGCTGTTTGCCTAAGTTAAAAAAAAGTTGACCGTTTTAATTTGCTTTAAAAATATCCACTGGCACTGGTTCTCATTACAGATGTGTGGTTGTAACATTTCATTTTTAAAATGTGTATCCATCTTTTTTCAGTTCTAAAGGAGTCCAAAGAAACCATCTAAAACCTTAAAAATAACCACTAAACCTACAGTGTTTTTGGTTTTTAAAAATTCTCAAGGGAGGACATTTTTTATCTTGGACTTAAGCTTCATACAGGGTGGCCCATTTAAAAGAGGCCCTGTACACAGCCACATTATTAAATAGGAACTGTTTTAAATGGGCCACCCTGTAAATCAGGACTTTTTTTCCAATGGATATTTACTTCTTTGCACACTTGTGAGTTTAGTTCAAGTTTTCAGTTACTATGCTTGATAAGCATCCCTGAAATTTAAATTTGGGCACCTCAGTGACATTGAAATGCACAAATCTGAGTTCAGAGACATTTAGAAACTTGTAAATTTGTGTTTTGAGAGATCATGTTTGGATCTCTTTGAAAATTGGGCCAACATTCTATGCGAATCTCCTTTTTCAAAACATTTTTTTTTAATGGATGAAATACAAATAAACTGAAAATGGAAACTTTAACATAAACAGTAATACAGCCTTGGACTTTCTTTTACTGGAAATCTTTAAAAACAGGAAAGATGTCCACTTTTTTTGGAATAGGTTAGGGTCAGTAGTTCTTAATATTTTTAATCCAGAATTTCTAAACATACTCTATTCTGTTTACTTACCAAAAGTTAAATCTGTGCTAGAAATGAGATAGAAATAATACCTTATTTGAACCATAATGTATCTGATTCAGGTTTTGCTCAAACCTGCTCCCCAGAATGTGTAGGGCAAAGAGTAAGAATTTAAATGAAGGCACACATACCATGTGTCATCATAAATATACCTGAAATCACAAATCAGAACAGGAAGAGAAGCAAGAAAATGAATCCTTGGCACTATTTGAAAATGGTTCTTTGTAATGCAAGAATCTTTTGCATTCATGCTATGTCAGAGAAAGATTTGAGAACTTCAGCATTTCTACCACCTAATCCTCCCAACTCCCCAGAGCAGTGTGCATTTCCCATGTCAGTAGTAACACAACCCACAAACTTTCATGGCATTCTGATGCAGTAGCCTTTTGTTTTGAGAAATGTGGAGAAATTTTTCCCTAGGGGCTGAATGGTGTCATTCATGAGAATGGATGATTTTGGTTATGTGCCAGTGATGAGTATTGATGTAGTTGTGTTCGTGACATTTAGTCTCAGGTAGAGTTCTCGCTTACCACATCTTAAGGTAATACTGTTAAACTCAAGTATGAGTTTTATTGATTGATTGTAGAAATCTTAACTTTTACTTTAAATATAAATAGAAGCTGTGTCTCCAAATTTGTATGGCTCTACTAATATACTACCACAGGGGTCTTTCTGTACATTTCCCTGACTCTAATATTTGCCCAAAGAAGTTTTTCTTATCTTAGTACATTATAGGTCATTATCATCTTGGGACCATGGTTAATGGCTTGGATGGAACCTACCACCTTATTTTAATTCTACACATTATAGAAAACAGTACATTGGGAAAACAGATTAGAAAAAATTTCAGATAAAGTGTTTGTATAAATTGGAAACCTGAGAAGGAAAAACAAAATGAGGAGTGATAACAGCTAAATCTGGCCTAGATCCATCAGCTTTCTCTTTAACATTCCTAGTAAACTCACATTTTCAGAGATGTTCTGTTAAAGCACAGGATGAAGATAACATGTGGTATCTTATAATTTGAGTTCTTCTTAACTCTTAAAATATTCTACATTATACAAGCCAAAGTTAAATGATTGATGTATACTCTTAAAATAACAAAAAGGCAATCTAACAACTCTGGTAGCCTTGATGTTGCTGACTGACTTTATTTTTACTGAGTGGCCTCAATCCAAGACAATGTCCTGATTATTATTTTTTTTCCTAAAGAAGTATGGCTTGTGCTCAGATTTAAAGCATTAACAGACCATTTAAAGAAAATGTTATAACATAACTACTGCAAGAAAGAGCTCCTGGGCAAGGTAGGTATGCTTTTATTTGCCTGAGGAAAAGGTTTCTTTTATTCTTTAATGTGAAGCTCCATCTTGAAAAAAAAGTATTGACGTGGATCCAAATGAATTTCCTGGTTGCTTGTGTTACCCCCATTGGGAAAGAAGGTGGTCTTGGTGGTCATTTCTTGGATTACTCAGGAGCACACTATGCCTAATGAGAAGAAATACGCCATTTGGACATTGAGGACACCTGGGCCCCTAATTGCAGCAACTTAATTACTCAGCTGCTTCATTCAGGAAACTTTCACCTGACATCAAGAGGCAACAAGATAAGTAAGTATGACTGATTTTCTGTCTGCTTGTTAGATGTCCACCTTAGCCAAAGAACATCTGGTTTGAGGTATTGAGGAAAAACACAAAAAAACAAGGAATGACTTGTTTGGTAGCCGTATCATGTAAAGAAAGTCCATTTAATTTTAACATGACAATTTTAATGCACAGTTTTATTTCAGACTTAATATTTTATTTGTTCATTAAATGATGACGTGTTATTTGAGTACTGTAATGATAGTCTTACAAAGTGAAAAATGGTCTTAACACTTTGTTATGTTTGTGTATTAGTTTCCTAGAGCTTCTATAACAAAGTATCAAAAACTGGGTGGCTGAAAACCACAGAAACGCATTATTCCATGGTTCTGGAGCCTGAAATTCCAAAATCAAGGTGTCAACTGGACCATGCTCTCTCTCTGAAGGTTCTAAGGGAGAATCCTTCCTTGTCCCTTCTAGCTTCTGGTGTTTGCCAGCAGTTCTTGACATTCCTTAGGATGGAGATGCATCACTCCAGTCACATTGCTATCTTTTCCCTTTGTGTCTGCACCTGGTCCTCCCTCTGTGTATCTGTCTCTGTGTCCAAATTCCTCCTTTTTATAAGGATATTGAATTAGGGCCCACCCTGTTGGACTTGCTTTAACTTCATTACCTCTGTGAAGACCCTATTTCCAAATAAGTTCATATTTATTATTTTAAATGTGAATATACAATATTTCAAGAAGCTTACCAATTTCAAAAATTGGTAAGCTGTACATACAGCTTTAAACAACAGTATGATGCTTAATCGCTTGTTGTTTACTACATGTTTTGACAAAATAATGATTTTTTTCCCCAGAGTGGAATAACTTTCTTGCGTATACTAACTAGATAGAAGCTGCAATAAATGAGTTCTCATTGTCCTTAGATCAACTCAGGCTCTAGCTCAAGCTCTTCTTATTCAAAGAAGTACTTCTTGATTGTTTGGTCTTATTCCTTTCTCCTCTCTGAACACCAGTAGCAGCTATGGTCAGTACCTTCTAGAATCACTCTAAACTCACGTATTATTTGGTATTGGTGCTTGATCACACCAAGAGTTGGCCAACTATGGCCCAAGGGCCAAATCTTGACAGCTGCTTGTTTTTGTATATCATGTGTAACTAAGAATGCTTTCTACCTTTTTAAATGGTTGGAAAAAAATCAGAGGAATAATAATATTTTGTGACATGTAACAATTATGTGAAATTCAGATTTTAATGATCATTAATAAAGTTTTACTGGAATATAGCCATGCTCCTTCATTCATTAATGGATTGTCAGTGGCTGCTTTGTTGCTACAGTGGCAGTTGTGTAATTGCGAGAGAGACCTCATGGCTCACAAAGGTGAAAATATTTACAGTCTGGCCTCCCATAGAAAAAGTTTGCTGGCCCTGGATTTACCAATAATTTATTCCCAACCTGTTAGTCTACCTCACATATGAAAAAAAAAAAAGTAGGTAATCAATATAATTTTATGTTCGACTATAAAAAGGACAGTTGTACTGGTTTATTTGTTTGCTTGTTTACCAGTTGCTACATATTATTTTTAGAGTTCACAAGGACTTGGTGTTAGTCATGTTTGTGTTTCTCAGCCTTTAGTGGAGGACTGGTTATGGTTCAATGAATATTGTTAAACAATTAAATTTATATGTAAATTAAGATGTATATGTGTGTTGGACAACTAAGTAGCATACCTAGAATATTTAGCTGATGTAAAGAAATTTATCCCAAGTCCTCCAACATATTGATGATAAAGCTGAAAGTAGAGCACATATAGACTCTTAAATTTACACCTTTCGTCTATAATATACAATCCAAAATGAAAGAATTTAGTGAGTTGCAGATGATTATTATTCTTGTTAACTAGATCTGGGAGTTTAGTATTCAACGTGATCTATCTTAGAAAGAAAATACACACAAAGCGCTCCTCCTTGTTTAATTTGAAAAACACCTCCTTCTGATGTGACCCCTCTCCAGCAGTGCTCCCATTTTGTTTCCTTTTCACAAAAATTAAAAACAAAACTCTTTTATGGGGATAAGAGCAACCCTCTCTTCTATCTTTGCTCTTTTAATGATCTGTGTGGTGATTTAGCCTTAAGACATTAGGATGAAGTTAGTTGCCAGAATAAAATTAATGATGGTTGGTTTAGTACCCTTTCAAAATCTACTGTTTTATTTTCTTAGCAAATAGATTAAAAAGAGACATTTTAAATATCAATATTTTATACATTTAAAAATATAAATATTTTTATAAATATAAATATTATTTTTATTCCAGCGGTGCCACCAAATTGTTCTTAAATTAAGTTTTTTAGAGAGAAAATGTATAAGGGCTTTAACTATAAAGCGTATGTGAGTTTAAGAAAATTGAGGTAGTTATACTAAATTGAACCATGGTTTTTCTGTTATGTGTTATTCCTATAACATTTACTAAAAGTGCTACGGACAACCTTGTTAGTTTTCTACTTCCTCACCAATCCCCTTCTCTCACCCCAATCTGGAATAGATTGTTGTAGACTATTGCATTTTAACAGCATAATAAAGCTGTGAAATATAGCGAATATACCTATGTGAAAATATAATAAGGGTAAACAGATTAATTTGGCACTTTCTTTTTTAAAGTTAAAGCTTATGTATGTAGAAAATTAGTGTTTCCTTACTCTGGCACTCTTTATTTTCCTCTTTCATTTTTAAAAAATGAAACATCTCTTTCACTTAACTTTTTTCACTTAGGGTTCTAAGAACACATCTATAAGTAGAAACAAGCTCTCTGAACTTAATGAGGAGTTGAATAGTACAATATGAACAATATAATTTGAAATGTTAAATGTTATTTCGGGGCTTCTCTGGTGGCGCAGCGGTTGAGAGTCCGCCTGCTGATGCAGGGGACGCGGGTTCGTGCCCCGGTCCGGGAAGATCCCACATGCCGCGGAGCGACTGGGCCCGTGAGCCATGGCTGCTGAGCCTGCGCGTCCGGAGCCTGTGCTCCGCAACGGGAGAGGCCACAACAGTGAGAGGCCCGCGTACCGCCAAAAAAAAAAAAAAAAAAAAAAAAAAAAATGTTATTTCGATTCATCCACCTGTGAAAGATATATTTTGACAATCACCTGAACATAATTTCTTAGCCTTATGAATCTTTTGAATGAGGAGGAGGAGCTCGCTGAAGCTGAGAGAACTCAGATTGTGTTATCTCATATTCTGGTTCCTTATTAATACCGAGGGAGACAAATTGTTACACTTGTTTGAATCTTGGGAACCTCTGGGCTCCAGGGCATGGAGCATTACACTTTCCCCTTTTCCCTCTCAGAGTGGCCTAAGGATTCTGTCTATAAAGGCTAAGCAGAAATTCGCCAAGGGGTTTGAGATGTGAAATTTGTTCACGACAAAAGAAGCTCGAATTCTTCTGTGGGAACCTGGAGTTATTTGGGGAAGCCAAATTCTTATGGGCTGAGATTTTTCTCTGTTTATCAAACACTCTGTGTTTGTTATATGAATGGTATTGGTATCTTTAAGCTACAAGGAAAATTTCACTATGAATATAATAATAATCACATACCTTATTAATCAACCTGTCTCTAAGTATCAATTTTTTTTTTTTTTTGCGGTACGCGGGCCTCTCACTGTTGTGGCCTCTCCCATTGCGGAGCACAGGCTCCGGACGCGCAGGCTCAGCGGCCATGGCTCACGGGCCCAGCCGCTCTGCGGCATGTGGGATCTTCCCGGACCGGGGCACAAACCCATGTCCCCTGCATCGGCAGGCGGACTCCCAACCACTGCGCCACCAGGGAAGCCCTAAGTATCAATTTTAATCTCTGTAATCTTTATTATAACACATCTAGTATGATGAAATTAACCCTACACTTACTGTTTTAGTATTTCTGCCTTAAATCATAATTTTTACCAAGTTTTAGTTTGGGAAAGTTTTACATGAATTAGTAGGGTGATTTCTGAACTTTGTTCCAGAACCCCAGTGATTTATGCATATGCATCTGTGATTTATGCTTAAGGGTGCCATGGATTTTCCCAGTTATGCATTTTTAATATTTACAGTAATTCTTGAGACTTAAAAGATGAATTTCATGTCATAAGCGATTTGAATAAATAAGAGAGGAAGCCATTGATTTGCATTTGACTTGGAAGATTTTTTTGTTTAACCTTCCAGTAGATTTCTTCTTCTGGGTCTTGATATGAAAAGCATTTGATGTTCCAATTCTCCATTTTTTTTCCTCTTAATCCTATAAACTTAACTATTGTAGCTTGTTTATACATTTGTTTATTTTTCCATGTGTTCCACACTTAATTGTCAAAAAGTCATTCATAATTTATCTGTCGTCCAACAACCTAGTGCAAGCACCCTAATTGAATATATGCTTACATCGTTTTAAATTTTTTTATTTTATTTTTTATTGTTTTAGAAACTGAAATAAATGACATATGAGGTCCCTTCAGTTCCTATGAAAGTATTACAGAGCAGTCAGGGGGTTGATTTTTAAAGTTTGCAGTTAGACTGGTGAGGGTTGGAATCCTATTTCTGCCACTCATTAAATGTGTGACCTTGGGTAATCTAGTTAAATTCTTCAAGCCTAAAAATGGAAATAATAGTACCTACCTTATGGGCCATTTTGACATTTAAATCAGTTCAATAGTGTCTAGCAAATAGTAAATTCTCAATATGTATTATAAATATCATTTGCTGTTACTTTCCTCATTGCTGTTATTATGGTGACTATATAAATCTTATGTCCTTTCAGATTCATTGATTTTTTTTTCTTTTTTATATATGCTGCTGTGAAAAAATTATATCATAATCTGACACTTTTTGAATAATTGTTACCTGTTCCCCAAAGCATACCAACTATAATAAAACTTTTAACACTTTTTTCCTTGTGCTGTTGTTTTATTCAGTAAACATTTATTGAGTTTCCACTATGTGCTGTTTCATTTCATGATGGAAAAGGTCAAGTCTCTACCATCATGCAATTACCACTAATGTAGTATTCTTATGCTATAAATATGTGTGTATAGATTTCAAAGGGTATAATTAGTTCTTCTTTGGATAGGTGTTAGAGATGATTTCATAGAAGGGGAAACATTTGATCAAGACCTTAAAAGATATAATGGTATTAAACAGGTGATAAAAGGTGGTGGCATGTTGAGGGAGTACAGCCAGGCCTTCTAGGTAGAGGCAAAGTTGTAGAAGCAGTGGTATATGTGTATGGGTTTACAGGAGAAAAAAAATGGGGGCTCTTTTCCTTTGGCATCTTTACAGTTCTGCCTGCTACCTCTACATGTGAAAATGTTAAGATTTCGAACATACACCCTTTGATTCTCTGCCCTGGTATCTTCTACTGCATAATGTAATGCCACCCCATGCTGTTGGCCAGAGTACTACAGTTACTGGCTCTTTCCTGCTAACACTGTATTCACAAGTCACATGAATTGTAGGTATTTTTTCTAATCTAAGAGACAGCTATCTATGTGCTTTAAGGTTTTGATCTCCTCTACCAGTATTTAGTGTGTGTGCCCCACAGGGCAGAAGACTCCTTGGAACCTGAGATCTCAGTGAAATCAGATGGGAGGTAAATCCCATCGAAATAGCTGTCCTTCATCGCCTGTATGTTTTTCCGTGAGAATGTTTTCTTCTTCAACACGACAGTCCTTTTGATTCTTCCTTTCTCTTTCTCACCTCTTTCCCTCCCTCTTTCCTTCTTTACTTTCTTCCCTCCCTCCGCCTTTCCCCCCTTATTTTCACAAACATATATTTCATGCCAACATGCAACTGGCATTGTGTTAAATGCTAAGAATACAAATTTAAATAATACATGCTCTCTCCTCTACAGTCTAGGGGAGAAGAGATAAATGAGTCACTATAAACGTGTGATGTAATATGTGCTATAAGTGCTGTGGAAGCATCTAGGAGGGTGGATCTGTTATTTCCTACCACAATAGTGCTGCATAACAAAAAGCCATAAAACGTCAGTGGTAAAACCTCAGCATTTGCGTTTATGTGTCTGGGATAGTAGATTAGGCAGCTCTACCAGTCTTGAGTGGGTTCTGTCATCTGACTGATCTAGGGTGTCTCAACTGAGAGAACTGGAGTGACTCATCTCTACTCCGTGTGTCTTTAGTCAGCCAGCGTACTAGCCTGGGCACATTGTCATGGCAGTGGCAGAGTGCAGGAGCACAACTTGAAATACTTCAGTGCTTCTTAGCCTCTGCTCTGCTTGCTAACATCCTACTGGCCAAAGCATACAACATGATTGAGTTCAGAGTTATAGCATGAAGACACTTGAAGTTACTTAGCAATAGGAATGGATATAGTGTGTGGTAAAGAGTTAGGGCTATCAATGCAATATACCACAGAGAAGCATCTAAATTAAACTGGGGATTAGGGAAAACTTCCCAAGGGTGGTACCCCTTGAACTAAATTTTGGAGGAATTAGTTGAGTGAAAGAAGAAACAAAGGCCAGAGAGAACATCACATACAAAGGCCAGAAGATGTGAAGCACATTGTATCGTCAGCTATATTCAGGTAGTCTTTGATATATCAAATGGGAACAAAGGATGCATGGCTGGAAATAAGGCCAAAACTGAAGGCAGAAGCCAGATTTCAAAGGTTTTTATATACAAAGCAAAGGAGTTTGAAAGTTGTAGGATTCTATGATGGTTCTAAGCCTAGGTGTTAACTTCTCTTTTATTGATATTAATTATTATTACTATTTTTATTTGCTACTATGGAGCTAGTCCTTATGCAGATAATATATAGACTGGTAGTTGGTACATGACATATGTTTTAATATTTTTAACACGTTTAGAAGACTGCACGTTATTCATTGTAAGCAACTAGAAATACAGACTAAGAATTTCATCATGTTATTAATTTAAAGATTAACACATGACTTTCACTGATAATGTGTGTAAATATCTATGAAAGAGTCTATACATGCCAAAATTTTAAATTAAAACCAAGAGATCATTTATTATATCCTATATGTTTATTCTCAGTAGAATTGTTATATATAATTGTCTTAACGTCTTTCTCTTTTATCACTTTTTTATCCATGTTCTTGAGAAAGATTTAAAATGCATTTTTTTCTGGGCATACTAAATTTTATTTTGATTTGAGGGAAATTGTGGAAGCTAGAGATAAACTTTTTCATAGTTTTCTCAAAACGAAAGTAACCGATCATTGTCCAGTTTACATATTCTAGAAAGATAATTGTCTTGTACACCTCCTGATTGAAACTGAAGCCCTTTGTGAAGGAGCAAATGGAATGTATTATGTACTGCAACTGGAATATATTATGTATTTTCCTGTTGGCAGGCATGAATATTTGTACAATTAATTTCTGAGTTGCTTAATTGGTAATATAACAGTTTTGTACTGTTTTCCATATATTTTAATTTACAGATTTATTTAGTCAGTATTACAGTATATGAGACTGAAACCATTGTTTTGGGTGATAAATTAAATCCTGGAAATAAAAGGAGAGAGATTATTTACAACAGTGGTATTAGTTATTACCAGGTGGTTTTTCTAGAATGTTATTTAAGGAAGTGTAATTAAGTTATAATTTTGGCACAAGTTTCTTCAATTAAAAAAATGACAGGGGAAGGGAGGTTTCTAGTCATTACACCCTTGTGAATTTGACATCAATCTCAATAAAAATTCTGGGATCTGTAATGAATGAGTAGGAACCTGATGAATTCACAATTCATACTTGAGTAAAATAATTTCCATGCCTGATAGAGTATGGCAGTAGAGTACAAAATTTCAACAAGATGTTCTTATGGATGAGATGGAGAATTATAGTCCAGACAAAGGCAGCTTGATAGTTGGTTCAACTCTTCCCGGCCCACAAAAGATTAGTGAATCTTTTGTCTAAAGGATATCTCTTAGCTTACAGGATTTTATATTTGGCTTATGACTTGTTAAAC
This sequence comes from Mesoplodon bidens, assembly GCF_964165515.1. Taxonomy (NCBI): domain Eukaryota; kingdom Metazoa; phylum Chordata; class Mammalia; order Artiodactyla; family Ziphiidae; genus Mesoplodon; species Mesoplodon bidens. The sequence continues at coordinate 61,448,049 of NC_138172.1, read as the reverse complement.
CCTTAAATTATAGGTTTTCATTTCTTTTGTTTATTTAAAAATTTTGGAACCTTTTTTCATCAAATGAAATCTTGGGCAGGACCCCAATATCTAGGCCAAGTAAATGTCGAACTGCTCTGATTCAAGCGAGGATTGGAAGTGGTGGTAATTGGAAAAGGATACGCCCTTTTAGAGAGAGGGTGCGTGGCTTCTTCAAGTAGATTAATGGTTGCCTGAGGACAGGGGTGAGAATGGGGATTAACTGTAAATGAGCATGAGGCATCTTTTTGGAACGATGGAAGTGTTCCATAATCCAAACTGGATTATGGTGATGGTGATACAATTCTTTAAATTTACTAAAAATCATTGCATTGTACACTTTAAATCTGAATTTTATGGTATATAAATATCTCAAACTGTTTTAAAAAGATCCTATTTACCCGAAAAAAAAATTAAGAAAACTTTTTTCATATTTTTGAAGACCCATCATGTAAAAGATAGATTTGATATTTTATCTAGTTCTAGGTGGCAAAACTAAGCCCAGTGTATGGAAGTTAGCAAACAGAACTTCACTTACTGTAAGGAATGTCTCTCCAAGAGGGGCAGGGATAGGCATAGTGATAGTGGGTTATGGGGTCTTTAAGAGGTTTAAATGACATAATTCATGTCAGGCACATGTAAAGCACTCAATAGACATTTACTGTTCAAAGAAAAATAGAGATGGAGATCCAAGTATATATGTATGTAGTGTGTAACATGTTTTTGTATGCATTTATATAAATATGTGTGAGAAAGCAAACGTGCTAAAATGTTAACAGTTGGTGATATTAGCTGAAGGATATATAGGTGTTCATTGTGCCATAATTTCAATTTTTCTGTTGATTTGAAATCTTTCAAAATAAAAAGTGGGAGAAAAGAGAGGAGGAGAGGTTAGGCTGACAGAGTTGTGAAAGCAGTCTTCCTCAAACACTGTGTGAAAGTGTAATGAGACCATCATTCAGCATTCAATATCTGAAATAGAGAAAACTAGACTTATTTTTTATTACCGTAAAGGAAAGGTATATGCTGGTCAAACACGATCTCGCAGCAGGGAAGATTGCTGATCTTACATAGAGTTTTCAGGAAGCATGGAGTTCAGGGATTGATTGGTGTTTTCTGGAGGCTGACGTCATCTGTAGATGAGAGGTTACTCCGATGAGACTGATGTGCATTGGTTGATACTCAAGAGGCAAGTTGAGTCCGTTCCTAATTGACTTTCAGAAGTGAGGAGCTGCCACTGTTAGGTGATCTAGATGAGCTTTAGTCAGGTTCTGGCGGCTGCTTACCGGAGCCACAGAAGAATCCTTAGTTTGTAATAACTTTAAAAATTCTCAGCTGGTGTATATTTCTTTTAAATAAATTTATTTGTTTTATTATTTATTCTTGGCTGTGTTCCGTCTTCGTTGCTGCGCATGGGCTTTGTCTAGTTGCGGCGAGCGGGGGCTACTCTTCATTGTGGTGTGCAGTCTTCTCATTGTGGTGGCTTCTCTTGTTGTGGAGCACGGGCTCTAGGTGCAGGGGCTTCAGTAGTTGTGGCTCACGGGCTCTAGAGCACAGGCTCAGTAGTTGTGGCACACGGGCTTGGTTGCTCTGCGGCATGTGGGATCTTCCCGGAGCAGGGCTCAAATCCGTGTCCCTTGCATTGTCAGGCAGATTCTCAACCACCGCGCCACCAGGGAAGCCCCAGCTGGTGTAAATTTCAGTGCCTAACGTATAGAACCACAGTGAGTATCTATAGAATGAGTAAGGGAGAAATCAGACAAACCAACTGCTTGTTATTATCACCACCATCATCTCATTGTTTAAAACTGAAGATCCTTGGGACTTCCCAGGCAGTCCAGTGGTTAAGACTCCGTACTTCCACTGCGGGGAGCATTGGTTTCATCCCTGGTCAGGGAATTAAGATCCCACATGCCACGTGGCGTGGCCAAAAAAAATCGAAAACAAAAAAACTGAAGAACCTTGACCTTCTAGCACCTTAGGCTGCAGTGTATTTGGAATCCCATTACGAAAGTTTTTAAGTCATATTGGACTCTTTTTGCTTATGTCGGTGTTGCCTAAATTGATTTTCAGTGCTTCAGAACTAAGTGGGCTTAGAAAAATGATTATATACACAGTAAATACCTTGAAAACCAAAAGTTTCTTTCTTCCAGTACTTTTCAGAGTGTCTAAAATAGTAACATGCATTGCAAATCTAGAGAATAAAATATATTTCCTAAATTTATTTAACTATGGAGTAGTATTTTTCTGGGTAACAGTTTGGGAAGTGCTGGTATAGTATGCTCACAATTATATATTTTGCTAATTTTCTAAATATCCGTATAGTGCAAAATTCTCCTCTCTCTAAGTGACCATCTCACAGCATGTAATTCTGAAGTTTACTATGGCTAACGCCATGGGCAAATCTCTTTAACTTTCTTGAATCTCTGATTCCCAGTCCATGAAATGTGCTTGAAAATTTGGCTTAAATTTGTGATTATACTGTGTCTATATCCAATGTTATAGAAAGTTAATTTTTGACTGTTAAATTTCAGCAATAATAAGATAGTTAAATCCTTGTGTTATTTAATGTTTTGAGGGCCTAAGGGACTAAAAATAACTTTCTTGAAGTTATTACATATCTCTACAAGCTTTAAAAATTTATTTAGTTATACAAATTGAACCGAGTTTCCTTTATATCATTTTGTTAATCGTAATCTTAGATAAATGAACATTTAAGGTTAATTTGTCTAATTTGTTACAGTTTTTGCACATTTAACATGGTATTTCAGACAAAGAATTCTGGACAAAATAACTTCTGATTTGTGACCCTGAGATGGTTATTTAACCTCTCCGACCTTTATTTTCATTCTGTTTACAGCAAGATGGACTAAATCTTTTAGGTTCTTCCCTGACCTAACAAGCAGTGATTGGTATACTTCTCATTCATTCTCTTTTCTGTCCTCAAATAAGGAGTGCTTATAACCATTAGCTTTATGCTGCTGTTCATTAGAGTTTGAATATGGGGCTATTTGCTTCTTAGGAATGTAGGATATGTGAGAAAAATTGCCCTAGAATTGTTAGAAGAAATTCATAGACATATTAGGCTAATTTTGTAAACTTCCTCAGATGCATATTTCCATGCCTTGTGCTCTGTTAATTCTCAATGAGCTTTCCTAGGTGAGTATTTGGTTTTTACCAAGTTTTCTGATTTTTCTCTCTTTCCTATTTCTTAAAAGCCATTTCTTTCACACATAAAAATGAATAAATGTCCATTTTAATATTTACACTGCCTCCCTTCCCCTATCCCACACTTCCCATTTCCTGATCCTGTTCTATGTTTTCTTTTTTCCTCTGTCATCATTTTATCATATAAATCATTTATTTAGTAATTTATCATGTATATTGTTTGTTTTATCCTTTCCTCATTGGAATACAAACTCCACTCATTTTTTTTTACCTGTTTTGTTCATTGATGTATCCTAAGCAACTGAGCAGCACCTGTTGCATACAAGGTACTCAGTAAATATTTGTTGACTGAGTATTAATACCTATAGTAATGAATACTGATAGGTTATTTAAATGCTTTTTCAAAGTTTTACCCTGTGTTAACTTTTGTTTTACTTTAAACAAATATATTTATTAATATATCTCTTTTTTCCCCATCAATATTATAACTTTTGCATTCTGTTGATAATTTCATAATCTTGCTTTTCTTTTTTTTAACTTTTTTTTTTCAACATCTCTTTGGAGTATGATTGCTTTACAATGGTGTGTCAGTTTCTGCTTTATAACAAAGTGAATCAGTTATACTTATGTCCCCATATCTCTTCCCTCTTGCATCTCCCTCCCTCCCACCCTCCCTATCCCACCCCTCTAGGTTGTCACAAAGCACCGAGCTGATCTCCCTGTGCTATGCGGCTGCTTCCCACTAGCTATCTGTTTTACGTTTGGTAGTGTATATATGTCCATGCCACTCTCTCACTTCGTCCCAGCTAACTCTTCCCCCTCCCCGTATCCTCAAGTCCATTCTCTAGTAGGTCTGTGTCTTTCTTCCTGTCCTGCCCCTAGGTTCTTCTGATCATTTTTTTAATTCCATATATATGTGTTAGCATACAGTATTTGTTTTTCTCTTTCTGACTTACTTCACTCTGTATGACAGTCTCTAGGTCCATCCACCTCACTACAAATAACTCAGTCTCATTCCTTTTTATGGCTGAGTAATATTCCATTGTATATCTGTGCCACATCTTTATCCATTCATCTGTTGATGGACACTTAGGTTGCTTCCATGTCCTGGCTATTGTAAAAAGAGCTGCAATGAACATTTTAGTACATGACTCTTTTTGAATTATGGTTTTCTCAGGGTATATACCCAGTAGTGGGATTGCTGGGTCAAATGGGTAGTCCTATTTTTAGTTTTTTAAGGAACCTCCATACTGTTCTCCATAGTGGCTGTATCAATTTACATTCCCACCAACAGTGCAAGAGGGTTCCCTTTTCTCCATACCCTCTCCAGCATTTATTGTTTGTAGATTTTTTGATGATGGCCATTCTGACTGGTGTGAGATGATATCTCATTGTAGTTTTGATTTGCATTTCTCTAATGATTAATGATGTTGAGCATTCTTTCATGTGTCTGTTGGCAATATGTATATCTTCCTTGGAGTAATGTCTATTTAGGTCTTCTGCCCATTTTTGGATTGGGTTGTTTGTTTTTTTGATATTGAGCTGCATGAGTTGCTTGTATGTTTTGGAGATTAACCCTTTGTCAGTTGCTTAATTTGCAAATATTTTCTCCCATTCTGAGGGTTGTCTTTTGGTCTTGTTTATGGTTTCCTTTGCTGTGCAAAAGCTTTGAAGTTTCATTAGGTCCCATTTGTTTATTTTTGTCTTTATTTCCATTTCTCTAGGAGGTGTGTCAAAAAGGATCTTGCTACGATTCCTGTCATAGAGTGTTCTGCCTATGTTTTCCTCTAAGAGTTTTATAGTGTCTGGTCTTACATTTAGGTCCTTAATCCATTTTGAGTTTATTTTTGTGTATGGTGTTAGGAAGTGTTCTAATTTCATTCTTTTACATGTAGCTGTCCAGTTTTCCCAGCACCACTTACTGAAGAGGCTGTCTTTTCTCCACTGTATATTCTTGCCTCCTTTATCAAAGATAAGGTGACCATATGTGTGTGGGTTTATCTCTGGGCTTTCTATCCTATTCCATTGACCTATATTTCTGTTTTTGTGCCAGTACCATACTGTCTTGATTACTGTAGCTTTGTAGTATATCTGAAGTCTGGGAGCCTGATTCCTCCAGCTCCGTTTTTCTTTCTCAAGATTGCTTTGGCCATTTGGGGTCTTTTGTGTTTCCATACAAATTGTGAATTTTTTTGTTCTAGTTCTGTGAAAAATGCCAGTGGTAGTTTGATAGGGATTGCATTGAATCTGTAGCTTGTTTTGGGTAATAGAGTCATTTTCACAATGTTGAGTCTTCCAATCCAAGAACATGGAATATCTCTCCATCTATTTGTATCATCTTTAATTTCTTTCATCAGTGTCTTATAATTTTCTGCATACAGGTCTTTTGTCTCCTTAGGTAGGTTTATTCCTAGGTATTTTATTCTTTTTGTTGCAGTGGTAAATAGGAGTGTTTTCTTAATTTCACTTTCAGATTTTTCATCATTAGTGTATAGGAATCATAATCTTGCTTTTCTTATGTCTTAAGATATTTATACTTATTTCATAAAGGGTTATAAAATTCTAAAATATTGTCATAGTTCACTTTAATAAGATATGAATATATACTAAAGTAAAGGACGGGGGATGGATATTGAAAAATCAAGCAAGCAATGAGACAAATAAATGATCATATCTAGGAAAACTGTTGGCTTAGGTTTTTTTTTTTTTAACATCTTTATTGGAGTATAATTGCTTTACAGTGTTGTGTTAGTTTCTGCTGTATAGCAAAGTGAATCAGCTATATGCATACATATATCCCCATATCCCCTCCGTCTTTCATCTCCCTCCCACCCTCCCTATCCCACCCCTCTAGATGGTCACAAAGCACCGAGCTGATCTCCCTGTGCTATGCAGCTGCTTCCCACTAGCTATCTATTTTACATTTGGTAGTGTATATATGTCAGTGCTACTCTCTCACTTCGTCCCAGCTTACTCTTCCCCTTCCCCTTGTCCTCAAGTCCATTCTCTACATCTCTGTCTTTATTCCTGTCCTGCCCCTAGGTTCATCAGAACCATTTTTTTTAGATACCATATATATGTTGGCATATGGTGTTTGTTTTTCCCTTTTTGACTTACTTCACTCTGTATGACAGACTCTAGGTCCATCCACCTACCTCACTTTAAATAACTTAATTTCGGTTTTTTTTAAATGGCTGAGCAATATTCCATTGTATATATGTGCCACATCTTCTTTATCCATTCATCTGTCGATGGACACTTAGGTTGTTTCCATGTCCTGGCTATTGTCTTAAGTAACTTAAAATAATTAAATAAATACCTGTCACTTTGGCTTTCTCAGAGCCATTGCTAATTGAATTCGTTTCTTCCTTTGGAAAACAGGTAGATAAAATCATAGAGTTACAAAGGTTAGTGGTATTAAAAATTGAAGAGTAAGGAGAATTTGCATGTGTTTATGACTGTCTGATTACCTTAAATGACTGGTCATGGTCAAACTTCTGTACTTTTTTTCCCCTTTGGACAGAGGATAAATCAGTCTCAACAAATATTGGGTAAGAATGACATAAACAGTATGATGTCTGTGTTTGCATGTGCTGTCTAGTACCAGGTTAGCTGACTGGAGTGTATGCTAGGGCTCCAGCCTGCTATTCACTCTAATTCCAGTTAGGAGAAATTCCTGGGTATTATAGTAATACCTAGCCTATAAAAGTATAATCAAATAAGTGGTTTTAAGGGAAAAAGGAAACTTTCTTTTGGGGACAGAAAGTCACCCAGGGCCTTCTTACATCAAGCAGTAGTCACAGTGTCCATTCCAAAGTAATATCAATTACCTGAGGTAGAAAATGTTCAAAAAACCAGAAGTAAAAAAAAAAAAAAAGCAGTTACTAGCTCCCAAGACCACAGCAATTACTTAACCACAGTATCCAGAATAATTTAACCACATTAGAGTTTATAGCCAGTGGTAAGTACTGAAAGCAACTCAGCATCCAAGAAGACACACACAAGGTAGTAAAGAAATGTCTCTTTGTCCTTTTATGTTAGTTCCTGGATCTTTATGAGCTGATCTGCTTGTGGGCCTTGTGTTCTTCAGGACTGTTCTAGCAGGCTCTCTGTCATGGATTTTTACTAAACTTACTTCCTTGGCTTCTTTTTCAGACTCTCTCCCCACACCCCAGCTTTACTGAAGTATTATTGACCAATTGTAAGTTATTTAAAGTGTACAATGTGATGCCTTGATATACATATACATTGTGAAAGGATCTCTTTAATTGAAGAATCCCCTTAATTAGAACTTATTCAGTCCTTCCACTCTGTTCTTAATCGGGGCTTGAAAATTTGAAAACAAGTATTTTAGACTCAGAAGCTGACCCTGTCAAATATACTAAAGAAGAATAATATAGAATTCTGTGATACTTTCCCCAAGTACGGGCACTATCTTGTTTTGTTTTGTTCTGTTTTTAATGTCTTTTAGGGGGCAATGGAATGTTTCTTGGAAATTATTTCCACATATAGGACAGGAATAAATTTAGCTTTATTGCTCTTCCTCTAATTGTTTTTATTTGTTTATTTTATTCTGTGTTACCCATGAAATTTTTTTTCTTTTTTCTTAATTTCATGATTGTTGCCCAATTTACTCAGTTTAGTAAGATGTAACTTTCTTACAAGAGTTATAAAAGTGATTTTCTTAAAATATAATTTTCTTATAATTCTTGAAGACAGAAGTTTTAGGGATTTAAGGATTATATCTACTTGCATACCCAGAATAAATATCTGAAAGCACATCTTTAAAATCATTGAATCCAGTCCCCTCCTTTCATTGTGGAGGAACTGAGGTACCCAGAAATTCTACTTGCCCGAGGTTACAGTACTACTTAGTCACAGAGTAGGAACCAGAACCAGGTCATCTAACTTTCAGTCTAATTTCTTTTCATCATAACTGATTGCCTCTTCTTTGTAGCTGATGGCCAGGATGCAGTGAGACTTTGAGCTGCATTATTGTAATCTTCCTAATTGGATACTGGCCATATGAATTGTATCTGTTTATTCTCAGCTCACATCTCTGGCCCCTCATTCAGCTGGTGCTGTTTCTTCTTTGAGTGGAGGCAGTGACTGCAACGAGACTCAGCTGGGTTGCTACTCCTCCTGCACTGAGTACCCTACCTTAGTCCTCAACTGGACAGCATGGAAAAGCATTATCTCCAAATGAAGGGTCAAATTCCCCAGGTGCTTTTTGGGGACTCTAGAACAAAAATAATAGGGTAATTGTTTGAAAGTAAATAGTATACACACTTATGTATTATTCATTCATTCCCTTAAAAAAAGACAATTTTCTGACTTTTTTTTTGATAAAAAATATGTCATGACCTTTTAGTATTAATTAGGCTGATTTCTTTGGTAGAAAATAATTTGGAAAATCCCTGTCTCAGGCAAACTGGGAGTGTTGGTAATGCTAATAATTTATATATATGTATTTAATCAGATCAAAAAAGTTTTCTCATTTCAATAAAGAAAATAATACTTTTTTTTTTTTTTTTTTTGCGGACCTCTCACTGTGTGGCCTCTCCCGTTGCGGAGCACAGGCTCCGGACGCGCAGGCTCAGCGGCCATGGCTCACGGGCCCAGCCGGGCCTAGCCGCTCTGCGGCATGTGGGATCCTCCCGGGCCGGGGCACGAACCCGCGTCCTCTGCATCGGCAGGCAGGCTCTCAACCACTGCGCCACCAGGGAAGCCCCAATACTTATTTTAAAATATTGTTTGATACATTTTTACCTCCTTTGAAATTTCTCTTTTGTTTTATACTGTGTTTTTGTACTAATATCACATGTATGTTTGTATGACTTAAAAAAAGATAAATATACACGTACTGTATATGCTTACTGGAAAAGTTTGTTTTTCTTACAGTTACAGCCATTAAAAGAATTTGGGGTTGATGCTTAGCATCATACATCATTAAGGAATTAATTGCAACTTAAAACAACAATGAAATAGCACTACACAGCCATTAGAATGACTAAAATCCGAAACACCCAGTGTTGGAGAGGATGTGGAGCAACAGCAGCTCTCCATTGCTGATGGGAATGCAGAATGGTACAGACACTTTGGAAGGCAGCTTGGCAGTTTCTTACAAAACTAAACATACTCTTATTATATGATCCAATAAACACACTCTTTGGTAGTTACCCACATGACTTGAAAAGTTACGTCCACACAAAACTTGCATGAATGTTTATAGTCACTTCATTCAGAATTGCTAAAACTGGGAAGCAACTAGTATGTCCTTCAGTAGGCAAATGGATAAACCATGGTATATCCATACAGTGAAATATTATTTAATATAAAAATATAAAATATAATATAAAATTTAATATAAAAATATTATTTAATATAAAAATATAATAAAAAGAGTTATCAGGCTATGAAGACATGAAGGAATCTTAAATGCATAATGCTAAGTGAAAGAAGCCAAGCTGAAGAGGCTACATACCATATGTTTGCAACTCTATGACATTTTGGAAACGACTATTGCCAGGGACTGCAAAGGAGGAAGGGATGAATAGGCAGAGCACAGAGGATTTGTAGTGAAACCATTTGTATGATACTCTAAGAGTGAATACATATCATTATACATCTGTCAAAACCAATAGAGAAACTCATGCAGAGTCACCCTTAATGTAAACTCTGGACTTTAGTTAATAATAACGTATCAATCAGTACTGGCTCGCTAATACAAAATGTTAATAATAGGAAACCGGGCATGGAGGGAGATGAAGGGATATATGAAAACCCTCTGTACTTTCCACTCACTTTTTCTATAACTGCTTTAAAAAATGAAGTCTATTATAATTATTTAAAAAAATAGAATTTGGGGTTGATTTCAACAGTTGGTGATAAGTGGATGTATGAAGAATGGGTCTGTGGGTAGATACATCATCAGATATATATATTTACATAGGATCTGGAGGTTAGCAAAAGATTCTGATAAACAATAATGTGTCAGAATTTCCAGAGACATTGAAAGTGTATCACCATACTCAGGAAGCATCTAGGCATAAATTACTAACTAAAGATGTCAAATAGGGGTTCAACAGAGAGTAAGATAGCAAATATCTAGCATCTTCCTTTTTTTTTAAAAACTTTATTTTTTTCTAACTGAGGTTAGAAACTATTGAAATGAAGTTTTGTTGTTTTTTGGAAACACATAGTGACTGTAGTAATATTCAGTGTGTATTTTTAAAAATTTGTTTTCTGTGTTTTGGAAATGTTTCTGTAACTAGTTCTTTTTTTTAATTTTTTTAAATTAGTTTCTGCTTTATAACAAAGTGAATCAGTCATACATATACATCTGTTCCCACATCCCTTCCCTCATGCATCTCCCTCCCTCCCACTCTCCCCATCCCACCCCTCCAGGCGGTCACAAAGCACCGAGCTGATCTCCCTGTGCTCTGCGGCTGCTTCCCACTATCTATCTATCTTACGTTTGGTAGTGTATATATGTCCATGCCTCTCTTTCGCTTTGTCACAGCTTATCCTTCCCCCTCCCCATATCCTCAAGTCTATTCTCAAGTAGGTCTGTGTCTTTATTCCCGTTTTACCCCTAGGTTCTTCATGACATTTTTTTTTGAATTCCATATATATGTGTTAGCGTACGGTATTTGTCTTTCTCTTTCTGACTTACTTCACTCTGTATGACAGACTCTAGGTCTATCCACCTCATTACAAATAGCTCAGTTTCGTTTCTTTTTATGGCTGAGTAATGTTCCATTGTATATATGTGCCACATCTTCTTTATCCATTCATCCGATGATGGACACTTAGGTTGTTTCCAGCTCCGGGCTATTGTGAATAGAGCTGCAATGAACATTTTGGTACATGTCTCTTTTTTTTTTTTTTTTTTTTTTTTTTTGCTGTACGTGGGCCTCTCACTGTTGTGGCCTCTCCCGTTGCGGAGCACAGGCTCCGGACGCGCAGGCTCAGCAGCCATGGCTCACGAGCCCAGGTGCTCCGCCGCATGTGGGATCTTCCCGGACCAGGACACGAACTCGTGTCCCCTGCATCGGCAGGCGGACTCTCAACCACTGCGCCACCAGGGAAGCCCACATGTCTCTTTTTGAATGTAACTAGTTCTTACTCTGTTGTACTCTATACTTTCTATTAATAGATTTTTCTTTTTACTTTAACAAATGTCTATGTAAAGGCTATCTCCCAATTTTAGACTGTGTTAGGCTTACACATAGCACACAAAAGTACTGAAAGGCTTAGTGGTAAGTTCTGCAGAATTTTTGGAATAGTATCCCATGGTTTCGTTCAGCACACATCCTCTTCTAAGTGTGCAGAAGTATAACTTCACCTCATGAATAGTCTTGCTTATTTCATACTTTCATTATGCACTTGACAAGGGAATTGCAGAGTCAGCTGCTCTAGTGATCACTGAAACATTTGATTCTGGAATTGAATAAAACCAATCCGGTTTGGGTGAGAGGATGGAGTATAAGTGGCTGTGCCACTGTCTTGGTTAAGTGGAGTCCAGCAAGTATGCTCTGGACTTACTTGTTGTGACCATAGTTATCAAAGTTACATAATAACTAAAATAGAGTCTTGTGTGTTATAGCAATGAAGCTACTGCAGAAGACCAGGGGAGGGACAACTTTTTCAGGAACGTTTCCTGAAAGACCTTTAGTGGAAGCTGGTCCAGCAGTACTGGTGTTGTTATAGGCATCTAGGCAGTATGTGAAGGATTTGAGCATCAGACCTTTTTGGTTGGGAATAGACCCAAGACAAGTCAGTGAAGGCATCAGTGAGTAATAAGATAGGTGTTTAATTGGGGGGGGGGATCAAAAGATATATAAAAGTACCAATTACTTGGATTTTGTCTTTAAGTGACTTAAAAATATTATATACATTGCAGAACAAAAAGAGGTGACTATGGCTAGGTACTGTGGCTTTCATTTCTATTTTCCAGAAACCATTAAGACAATATCTAGCTTTCTGCATGTGGGAAAAAAAACTTAGCAGACGTAATATGAGGAAAAATGCAAATTTAAGCTGAAGAACTAACAACCCTGAAAATTAAAATAATATACTCATCAAAATCCCATCCCTATTTATATCTTTAGCTGGTTTTAAGTACTTTACATGTTTATGTTAATGATGATTATTTTTAGTAGAAAAGTATATAAAAGCTTGAGGTAAAACTTGGTAATTATTTGTATATTTTATTAATATAAGAAGTATTTTAAAATATTCTTTTTACTAGAGATGTGAATTGTATTCATTGTTTTATCTTTGAGTCAATTATTTCCCTTTGATAACTCTGTACTTCTTCTTTCCTGCGATTTAAATTAACTTAAAATAATGGAAGAGAAACTTTGTTCCAGCAGCCCAAAGAATTAAATATTGAATATGTCAGTGAACATAACAGAAGATTTTTGCCATTGTGGAGTTTACTCTCTAATGGGGACTTTTTATTCTCTTTCTGTTCTGTTGGTTTGTTTGTTTGTCCTTGCACCAGTAGCACACTACCTTAATTACTATGGCTTTATAATAAGTCTTGTAGGAAATCTCCTTCTACTTTGTACTTCAAAAGTGTCTTGACTATTCTTGGCTCTTGACTCTCTCACATAAAGTTTAGAGCCAATTTATATATTTTTAATTGCATTTTCTATCTTTGTGTGCTGTTTTCCCCAACTTTATTGAGATATGATTGATATTATATAAGTTTAAGGAGTACACATGTTGGTTTGATATACTTGTTTATTACAAAATGATTACCACCATAGCTTTAGCTCACACCTTTATCACGTCACACAGTTACCATTTCATTTTTGCGGTGAGAACATTTATGACTTACTCTCTTATCAACTTTTAAGTGTATGATATAGTACTGTTAACTATGATCACTGTGCTGTATGTAACATTCCCAGAACTTACTCATCTTCTAACTGGAAGTTTGTACCCTTGAAGCATCATCTTCCTGTTTCCCCCACTCCCAGCCCCTGGTAACCACCACTCTGCTGTCTGTTTCAATGAGTTCTGCCTTTGTGTTGATGATATTCAGATTGCTCTTATAGTTGAAAAACTTGCTGGCTTCCTTTATTAATTGAAATATTTTGTCTCCCCATTATTTTGAGTTTTCTGTGTAGATACTCAGATTATATGTGAATAAGAACAGTTTAGTTTTTTTCTTTTCAATACTTATATAGTTTAAACCTTTTCTTGCCTTATGTTGTCGCTGTAATCTTAAGTATTATATTGACTAAAAGTGGTGATAGTGGGAATCCTTATATTGGTCTGAATTTCAAAAGGTTTGAATGCTTCTGAGTATGTTGTTCCCTATATGGTTTTTGGTAGATTCTCTTCATCAGATTAAAGAAAATCTTTTTAGTCGTACTTTGCTAAAATTTTTGTCGTGAATGATTGTTTAGTGATTTTCCTACGTCTTGATATGATCATACAGTTTTTTTATTTTCATATTTTATGTAGTTAATTATATTAATAGATTTATGGGGTTTTTTTGGTTTTGTTTTTTTTTGCGGTACGCGGGCCTCTCACTATTGTGGCCTCTCCCGTTGCAGAGCACAGGCTCCGGACGCGCAGGCTCAGCGGCCATGGCTCACGGGCCCAGCCGCTCCGCGGCATGTGGGATCTTCCCAGACCAGGGCACGAACCTGTGTCCCCTGCATCAGCAGGTGGACTCTCAACCACTGCGCCACCAGGGAAGCCCTAATAGATTTATGTTTTGCTCTTGCTTTCCTGGCAGCCAAAAAAACAGTATACCCAGCAAAGTTATCCTTCAGAATTGAAAGAGAGAGAAAGAATTTTCCAGACAAGTGAAAGTTGAAGGAGTTCATAAGCACTAGATTAGCCTATAAGAAATGTTAAAGGAACTTCTTTGAACTGAAATGAAAGGATGCTTGTCAGTAATAGTAAAATGTATAAAAGTACAAATTCCACTGCTTAAATTCAGAATACCCAAATGTTTTAATGGTGGGTAAATCAGTTATACATCTAGTTTGAAGGTTATAAGACCAAAGTAGTAAAAATAATCATAACTACAATAATTTGTTAATGATACACAAGGTAAAAGATGTACATTGTGAAATCAACAACATAAAATGTGATGAGGGGAGGGTAAAACTACAGTATGAAAATCTGAGAAGCAGTAGAGCTGATGGTGTCCCAAAATGAGTTCAAAGGCAGTCAAAGACCAATGTCCCAGCTTGAAGATAGGCAGAGGGTGAATTCTCCCTTACTCCTCCTCTTGTTCTGTTCAGGCCTTCAATAGATTGGATGAGGCACACCCACATTGGAGAGGGTAATCTGCCTTACCCAGTTTATGGATTCAAATGTTAATCTCACGCATAAATACCTTCAAATACATATCAAACTAATGTTAACTACCCCATGGCCCAGTCAAACTGAGCCATAAAATTAGCCATCACCCATATCAACTTGGGCACCCGTATCTCCTGAAACTATACTTAATCTCCAAATAAAGACAATAACAAGGTCATAGTTCTGCCTAATGTGATACAGTTATCCAGCACACAACTGAAAATGTGCTAACCCCTTCCCCAGAAGATGAGGTTAAGTCCATGAGTGATGTTTATACTTCTCCTAGCTTAAATACTATGATATAAAATGAATATAAAATGAATAACAAATACAGTAAGGCCAATACATTTTATGTTACATGAGGAGGGAATAAGAGAGGGAAGGAAACAGATATTTCCCCAACACTCACATTCATACACACACACAAACGTATTCATAACAAAATAAGGGAATACTTATGACCGTTACAATCCTCTTTCTATAACTGGTCATAAGGTTGTAGCTGGTATTAATAACTATCTTCTTCCACTACCTAATCTGTATTCCCCTGCCTTCAGCAAGCACCTCAGCTGGTTGTGGTTCTTCAACTGGTGGAGTGACCCAAACCTTCATTCTTGAAGGATCTGAGCTATTAGTAGTCCTTCCTGGATTGGGTTGTAGTTTTCCATTGACCTTAATCACAGGGCATGGTAATACTATGAGACATCCTAAGGGATCTCCTATATTCCAGAAATACTCTTTCTTACCTCCACTGTGGAGTACCAGTCTATTTTCCACTGGGTAGTCAGTATCACTCACCCCAGCCAACACAGTAACTCCTTCTTTGCTTGTTGATTCAGAAGCATGTGGCATCCACAGTGACTCAGCTACAGTCTTAAGTTGCATTTCAATGGAATAATTGTGTCAGTGGCATAAATGTGAAAGCATTCCTCCCTCTGGAATTAAGACCTCTAAGCCAGCAAATCATAAGGCCATGGGAACGGAAAGCAACAATTTTGCTAGTGAGTCTAGGAGTAATAATGAGTGGTGCCTCTCCCATTCTATCCCTTGATTCCTAGACCTGTGAATTCTATGTGTGGGAGAAGCAGCACCACATATTAGATGCTGGTTCTAGACTGTATAGTCTTCTGGAAAACCTTGCTCCAGATCTACAAGGTATTACCAACTTGCTGGCACTGTAACTCAGTCTTCAAAAGGCCATTTCATCATTCCGTCAAACCAGCTGCTTCATGATGGTGGGGAACATGTTAAGAATAGTGAATTCCATAAGTGTGGGCCCAGTGTAGCCCTTCTCTTGCTGTTAAGTGAGTTTCTTGATCAGAATCAATGCTGTATAGAATATTATGACAGTGGATAGGCATTCTCTAAGTCCACAGATGGTAATTTTTGCAGAAGCATTGCATGCAGGGATGCCAGTTCCATATCCAGAGTGTCTATTCCAGTAGGAATAATACACTTCCACTGCCATGATGGAAGTGGTCTAATGGCATCAACCTGTTACCAGGTAGCTGACTGATCACCCTGGGGAATGGTACCACATAGGGAACTCAGTGTTGATCTCTGCTGCTGACAGATGGACACTCAGCAGCGGCCTTGGTGAGTGGAAGTCCATCCTTCCCACCACAGCCACCTTGTTCATAAGCCCATTGGGCAATGATGGGGTGATTCGGGAAAAGCTGATGGTATCCACTTGATCGTTAAAATCTTCCTTTGCTGAGGTCACCTATGAGCATTCACACAAGACACAGATATCTTCACTTTTTTTTTTAGTTTTTTTAAATTGAAATATAGTTGACGTCTTCACGTTGTTGTTGTTGTTGTTTTGCCTATTTAGAGACATCTGTCTACCTCTTCCCCAAATTTCCCAATTTCCCAAACATACTCCTTCCATGTCCCTTACCATTAGCCACTCATTGGTCATAGCCCATGAATCAGTATAAAATTACACATCTAACTATTTCTCCTTTCAAGTAAACAACTAAGTGCACTGCTGTAAGTTCTGTGCACTGGGAAGATTTCCCTTTACCACTGTCTTTCAGGGATGTTCCAGAAGGGGACTATAGCACTACAGCTGTTCAGTTTCGGGTGGTGTCTACATATCATGCACATTTCCACAGTGGCTGCACCATTTTGCATTCCCACCAGCAATGTACAGCATTTTCAATTTCTCCATATCCTAGCCAACACTTACTGTTTTCCATTTTGTTGATAATAGCCATTCTTATGGGTTTGAAGTGGTATCTCCGTGGTTTTTTTCATTTGCATTTCCTTAATGGCTAATGATTTTGAGCATCTTTTCATTTGAAATTAGCCATTTGTTTATTTTCATTGGAGGAATATCTATTCAAGTCTATAGCCCATTTTTAAGTTGGGTGTTTTTTTTTTTTTGCGTTATGGGCGTTCTTTGTATATGCTGGTTATTTATCTGATATATGAGTTTCAAACATTTTTTTCCCATTATGTGGGTTATCTTTTCTCTCTCAATACTGTTCTTTGATTTATAAAAGGTTTTAATTTTGATGAAGTCCAGTTTATTTTTTTCTTTTGTTGCCTGTGCTTTTGGTGTCACACTTAAGAAACCTTTGCCAAATCCAAGGTCATGAAGATCTCCCCTTCTGTTTTATTCTAAGAGTTTTATAGTTTTAGGTCTTTGATCTATTTTGAGTTTATTTTAATATGTGGTACAAGGTAAGAGTCCAACTTCATTCTTTTGCATGTGGACATCTTGTTTCCCTGCACCAATTGTTGAAAAGACTGTCCTTTCCAGATTGGGTGCTCTTGCCACCCTTATTGAAGATCAGTTGACCATTATATGTTTATTACTAGGCTCTCTGTCCTTTTCCTATAGTCTGTTTGTGCCAGTACCACATTTTTTTTCTCTTTCACTCAGCCTGGGGTAAGACAGGCAAAGTGCCTTCCTTGGAGTGGTATTTTCCTAGTTCACACACTGAAAGTATCACCATCTGGGTGTTGCTTTTCTCAACTTCAGAGTAGTTTCCTCAAACTGACCTCATACCTCTCTTGAGGTCCCAGCGCTCTTTCCTATACCTTGAAAACTGTGCTGGTTGAAATCCAAGCTATAGGCTACTATAAAGAAGTAGATGCTTTCAGAGTAAATTTTGGCTCCAGGGCTCTCTTATCCTGTGGAACTGTGTTTTCTCATTTTCTCTGACTTCTTTGTTGTTTTCTCTACTGCTGGTTAAAGTATGCTTTAAATATAAGTTTTAAATATATTACTGTATATTTTCAAATGTTCTTTACCAGGACCATCTAGTCCACAATATGAAAATAGAGAAGAGGACTTTTAAGATCAGCTTTGTCATCCATTCTTGATAATCTGCTTGTATATAATTTGAAATAATAGTTTACACCATTTACATGCATTTTTCTTAGCAGTTTTCATTTTAATTACATCACATGCTTTTTTTAGTTTTCTACGGGGCTATTATTGTGTTACTGTACAAGGCTCATTTATGTTGTGGCATGTATCAGAACTTCATTTCTTCTTATTGCCGAATCGTATTTCACTGTACGGATGCACCACATTTTATTTATCTATTCATGAGTTGATAGACATTTGTTTTTTTCCACTTTTTAGCTATTATGGCTAATACTGCTATGAAGGTTTGTGTACAGGTTTTTGTATGGATGTATGCTTTCGCTTCTCTTGGGTATATACGTAAGAATGAAGTTGATGTGTCATATGATGATGTAATAGTTAACTTTTAGAGCTGCCAGACTTTTCCAAAATGCCTGCACTATTTTACAATCCCACCAGCAAGATATAAGGCTTCCAATTTCTCCACGTCTTTACCAAAACTTTTTGTTTTCTGTCTTTTTTGATTATAGTCATCTTCGTGCATATGAAGAGGCCTCTCACTGTAGTTTTTATGAGCATTTATGTAGTGATTAATGATACTAAGCCTCTTTTCCTGTGCTTATTTGCTATTTATATATCTTCTTTGAAGTGATGTCTGTTTAAATCCTTTGTCCATTTAAAAAACTCGGGCATTTGTCTTTTTATTATTGTGTTGTAAGAGTTCTTTATATATCTTGTATTCATGTCCCTTGTGAGATCTATTTTCATGTATTTCCTTCCATTGTGTAAGTTGTCTTTACTTTCTTGATGGTATCATTTGTGAAAATAACGTTTTTGTTGTCATATGTATGAAATCATTGCCTAACCCAAGGTCACAAAATTCATAAAATTTCATAATGGGTCAGCATTGGCAAGTGAGCATTTGCCATTAATTCTGATGGTAGGGAACACTTTGAACCCTAATTAAACAAGATATCTTTTTTAGTTCCAGTCTCATTTTTAGGCCTGTCTGACAAAAAGTTATACTCAATTATTAGTAGTATAGTTTCAATTTTACGAATAAAACTTTTGTGAAGATTTATTTTCTTCTTGCTTATAAGTACCTACATAATATCCTTGATTTTGCCCTTTGTCCTGCAAAGCCTAAAATATGTACTATCTGACGCTTCACAGAAAATGTGTGTTGACCTTGCTCTGAGTAAACAGATGATTGATATTTGCTACAAGTGGAGTTTTTGTCTATGGAATGCTCTTAACTGTGTATCCTTGATTTAAAATTGCCTATGGCAAACATACCTAGGATCTATGGACTTATAATTCCCTAGAGAAGGTCACGCAAGCAGTACAACTCTTAGGTATAAAATGGAGAAGTGTCACGACTTAAACACACCCACTGTGTGAGGTGACCCCCAAACCTCAGTTAGAGGCCTCACCTCTTGTTCTAGAAGGAAGAACCTATAAAGCCAGGATGTCCTAGACCTCCCCATTCTGCCTGTGCCTTTTGATTGCTTGTATCTTTGAAATTATTAATAAAGCTTGATACTAAGTAAGATCTCTGATATTTGTGAGTTAGATATTACAGTCCAGTCCCATGTGTTAGCTGAAGCACTATTCATGTATTTGAAAACATAAAGTAAGTTTTCAAAAAGTCACAACAAGCAATCTTGGAAAGACTAAATATAATTTTATGCTTGGAGTAGAGAATAAAGAATTTCTCTTAAAATAGGTAAAAGAACCATATTTTCTAAAAGGATTACTTGGTGTAATTTGGTAAAGAGTATAGTTACCTTCTACTCAACAATCCACATATTTGTCGAACTCCCTTTAAGCTAGTCTCTTCTGTAAAGTTTTATTATTTATAATTAAATATCTTTTCATGAAAACAAACCAACATATGCAAGTAATAAGGATGCTACAGGGACTTCCCTCGTGGTCCAGTGGCTAAGACTCCATGCTCCCAATGCAGCGGGCCTGGGTTCAATCCCTGGTCAGGGAACTAGATCCCACATGCCACATTGAAGATCCTACAGGCAGCAAGGAAGATCCTGCGTGTTGCAACTAAGACCCGGCACAGGCAGATAAATAAATATTAAAAAAAAAATGCTATGACCAAAAGTGTTGAATCATCCATACACAGCAAAAGCTAGATTTGGTCATTTCAAAACTATTAAACCTAAAAACTATCATCTGTTTTATCAGGTTTTGAAAAAATGATTCTACCTGAAAATTTTAATGAAATGCATTGTTGCCTTTGAGATTTTTTTGCATTCTTTATGGTGCTACTCTTAAGTTTACACCAAAGAAAATCTTCCATCTCAAAACTTTAGACTTTTCAGGAAAAAAACAGAACAAATTTCTAGGCCATTCTTACTGATCTCCCTTGGAATATTTTTGGTCCTGATGAGATCGGCTATTATTATTGTTAAAGATTTATTTATTATTTTCACTTATTTATTTTATTTATCTTTGGCTGCGTTGGCTCTTAGTTGCGGTACGCAGGATCTTCAATGAGGCCTGCGGGATCTCCGTTGAGGTGCGCGGGCTCTTCATTGAGGCAGGTGGGCTTCTCTCTAGTTGTGGCGAGCAGGTTTTCTCTTCTCTAGTTGTGGTGCACAGGCTCCAGGGCTCGTGGGCTCTGTAGTTTGTGGCACGCAGGCTCTCTAGTTGAGGTGCGTGAGCTCAGTAGTTGTGGTGTGCGGGCTTAGTTGACCCGCAGCATGTGGGATCTGAGTTCCCTGACCAGGGATCGAACCCGCATCCCCTGCATTGGAAGGCAGATTCTTTACCACTGGACCACCAGGGAAGTCCCTAGATCTGCTATTATTAATGTCTTTTTCCTAAAGTTATATAACTTCAGTCCTCAAATCATTTGCATAATTTTACAAGGTTTCTACTTTGTTTTTTAGACTCCTCATAACTGATTGACAAGAAAAAACTTGAAAAGATGGAAAAAATTTATGCCATTTGATTTTATAAATGACAACTTCCTGTATCCCACGTTCTGGAAACATGATATCCTCATGATTTTGAACCAAGTGAAAGTGTGTCCTAAATTAGCCAGTGGGAGAAGGAATGACAGAAAGTATTAAGTAAAATAATTTACTTGAGTGGCTAGTCCCTTTATGAAACATACAGTTGTAAACATATTATGGATCCTTTTGTTTGTTTTTCATTTTAAGGAAAAACATTAACTTTTGGACTACATCCAGAGTAGAACCATCTCATGGGCATTCCTTCCTCCTACAATTTCAGAAAACCTTTGGTAACTAACTGAGAAAATGCAGAAGATCTTGCAAACAGAGGAAATTACCAATACCCAAGCTCTTAGAAAAGGAAAGAGGAAAAGGACGGAGACGATGGACTCAGAGAATGCGAACAGTGACCTGGATAAAGGGCAGGTTGGTGTGCTGCTGTTGTGGTGGTACTTTCTTCCCTTGCTCTGCCATAATTCCATAATTCCTTTCACAATTTATTAGTGCATTTCCCCCTCTTGCATTAATAGATTCTTCCCTTTAATTCTTTATTCAACTGAAGGAATAAAATTTCGTGTTCTCTTTTTAATGTTAAACAAGTTGAATTAGAAACGTATTCACAAGCCATTTTACCAGCTTCTATTAAAGTGTGGCCAACTATACATTGTTCAAACGTTACTTGATCTCCTGGGACATTAAAGATCAGCAAACTGTCAGAAAATATTTTTTTCCTCCCCAAACCACTGGAGAAATTGGAACACCTCTTCTAAAATTTATTGCTTTTTTTTTTTTTTTTTTTTTTGACTCCAGTTTGCAGCCCATCCTCATCACAGGTTTGGCCCGGGCCCCTTTCTTATTTGTATTTATTCATTTATTCCTTTTTGATCTGAATTCCCCACTCCCATTCTCCTCTTACACTTTGGACAAACTATCCACCTGTTTATCCTTTATTTTTTATTTGTGTGTCTTTGTAATACATGGAGTGCTTATGTGCATGTATTTTCGTTTAATTTTTAAAATACATACTGTACATTCTCATGGTTTAGAATATATTTTACTCTCCGGGGATAGTGTCTGGAGGCACTGAGACGGTCCAGCATCTGGCATGCCACACATCCTAGGCTGCCCCACAACACAGCCTCTGACAAAACGAGGCTGTCCCGAACCCCTGGCAATAGAATTGTTTACTCTTAAACCCAGAAGGTTGGGAAAGCACCAAAATCTGCATGTGGAATGTGCCCAGGCCGACTTTGAGAAGTTGTTGCTGTGAGACCTAAAGTTCTTATGAGGTTTCCTGAAACGAAACAACATGTCAGCCGGGCCTATGGTGGGTCCATGTCTGCTAAGCATGTCTGTGACCGGTCACATATGCTTTCCTATGGAGGGGCAGAAAATCCTTGTGGAAGTGTTGAAGGCACAAGCACAGAGTCAGAAAGCTAAATTTAAAATGAAGCTTTTTTGAGTAATAAAAAAATCAAAAGCCTAAAAATTATATATCTGTGTGTGAAAAGTCTCCCACACAGCTGCCCCACTCGCCCTGTTCCTGCCTCCTGGCCCCCTACCACATGTAACCACTTTATGGCTTTCTTGTTTATCCTCCCAGTGTTTCTTTGTTCAAATAAAGCAAATATGAATATAGATATTCTTATCCCCTCTTTTGCACAAAAAGTAACTTCCTAGATAGGCTGCTTTGTACTTTGCTTTTTTACTTAATGTATTCTGAGAATCTTTCCATTAGTATATAAAGAACTTTCTCTTTTGTACATCATCACCCACTGTCCCCTAGCATGGATATGGCTTGTTTCCATATCCATGTTTTGTCTGTTTACAAAGCACGCTGCACTGTACAACCTTATGGCTCCATCATTTCACACATCATTTAGTAGTACATTGGTATCATAATATATAGCTCAATCTGTTTGGCTTTTCAATCAGCACCGTTTTTAACATCTATATTGCTATTATATACGATACGTTGCGTCTAACAAAGCATAGCATCATTTTACTTGTCCTTTCCTCCAATGATGAAAACCTAGATTTCCTCCAGCATCTTGGTACTACAAACAATGACAAAATAAATGTCCGCATACATGTCCATTTAAGAAACAGCGTGAGAATGTCTCTGGAATAAACACTTAGAAGGGTGAGTAATGGCTTTGATATGACAATGAAATTGCTTTCCAGAATGTCCACATCAGTCCACATGCCCAGCAGCAGTGCATAAGGGGTTCCATGTTGTGCTTCCCTGCCAACACTTAGCATTTATGTCCTTATTTCATATATTTGGCAATTGATGGGAGAAAATGATATCTTGTTTCAATTTGCTGGTGCAGGTTTTGGGTGGTGGGGGGTTGTCCAGTGGTTCCTTGAGGGCAAAATAGTCACCTGCTCTAGCAGGCCAGTAGTATGGTTTCTTTTGCAATTTGTGTTTCTCAAAAACTTAATAGCTTTCCAAACTATTTCTTTCTGTTTGGTTTCATTGCAAGTAACTACAGCCAGAGATCTTATTTGGTCATAAATAAGCCTGAAACCTCTCCTCTATTATTACGGCTGCTCAGCCTCTTTTCTCTCCAACTTTTGGCAGTGACTTAATTGCCATATGAAACAAAAAGCTTGAAGATAATGCACTGAAGCTGAGGCTTACCATTGGGATGGATTTCAGTGTCTGGCAGAGAACACTTAAAGAGAAGCTCTTGAGAAAGCCTTGAGTTCACAGGCTTTTTTTCTTATCTCTTACAATTTAGATGTAGACGTCATTCATTTTTTTCAAACCTTGGAGATTTAACATGACTGGACTCAGTTTAAATTTGCATGCTACATTCTAAATGCAGACGGAAGGAGAAAGCCTTCCATTTCTGCAAACTAGCTAGCACTGACAAGAAGTCACTCATACACACAGACATTCTTTTTCCAGTCTCAATAAGCACATGGTGTGCCTTCCAAGGCATTGCAGGTGACAGTTTTACCAAATGTGTCATCACCAAGGTCTAACAAGAGTCAACAACCTTCCAGCATGTTATACCTTTGCTCTTTTTGACCATAACCTGAGCTCTAAGTAATTCAAACCTATGTCAAGTTTTGGGTATCCAGCTTCTAGGTATCAAAATCTGCATTAGTTAAGATGCATGTTGCAAAGGCTGTAACAAAGACCCAAATATCACAGTGGCGTATAAAGATGGAAGTTTATTTCCCTTTCACATAATAGAAAGAGCAGTCCTAGTTGCTGTAGCAGTGCCAAAATGTTGAGGCTCCGTCTTATCTTGTTCATTTACCTTCCTGAACACACAGCCTCTGTCCCTGGGTCAAGGTGACTACTCCAGCTCCCACCTGCATGCCTTCCTCTCTGCCAACAAAAATAGAATTCAGGCAGGAGAAGGCCAGCCCATTCCTCCTAAGGTCATGACCCAGTAGTGGTACACATTGTTTCTACTCCTATTTGACTGGCGGAAGCTTAGTCACATAGCCACACTGAGCCGTCCGGGAGTCTGGGAAATGTAATCCAGCTGACACCTACCTGCTGAGCTAAAAACCTATTACTGTAGAAGAATGGGAGAACAAATACCTGGTGATAGCCAGCGGTCTCTGCCACTGTCCTTTTCTCTATTGAGTTTTTATAGTTTCTGTTGGGTTTCTTAGTCTGTTCTGGTGGGTTCCCGTTCTATTCTTATTGATTGGCACATATACCATATCTACTGTAGAAATTAGTTTCATGTGGTTTTAGATTTTGCAAATATCTTATCCCAATCTATTGTCTATTAACTTTGTCTTCCAATGATGCTTATAAATGGATTTATGCTTGATTTCATTTCTCTCTTGTGGGAAATTCCTGCAAGAACTAGACCATATATTCTATTTTTTCTCAATACTCTGCATAGAACTATGATCTCAGTAGGCATCCTTCAGTTATTTAAATAAATATTTCATTTCATTTCCTTTTTTTTTTTTTTTTTTTTTTTGCGGTATGTGGGCCTCGCGCTGTTGTGGCCTCTCCCATTGCGGAGCACAGGCTCTGGACGCGCAGGCTCCACGGCCATGGCTCACGGGCCCAGCCGCTCTGCGGCATGTGGGATCTTCCCGGACCGGGGCACGAACCCGTGTCCCCTGCACTGGCAGGCGGGCTCTCAACCACTGCGCCACCAGGGAAGCCTCATTTCCTTTTAACCAAATGCATCAGTTTTTTAATTAAAGATTTATATATCTAGCATGAGTACTTTAGCTACTTGCCAACATAGGACAATAGTAATTTTCATTACCATTATATATATTATATATGTCATACACACGTGGAATAATGAAATATGTATACATACATAGATTGGTATACTTATAAAATAAGGAGTGAGGTTGAATGTATACATTGCTGATCATACAAAAATATAATTGTATTTTCTATAACTGATCTCATCTGGCTTTCAATTCTCCATCCCTGGTAGATAAGAAAAGGGGGAGAAAAAAAAAGCTTGAACTTGTCCATTGACAGTGAATTACAGAGTGTTCTTTTTTTTTAATTTTAATTTTATTTTTGGCTGTGTTGGGTCTTCGTTGCTGCGCACGGGCTTATCTCTGGTTGCTGGGAGAGGGGGCTACGCTTCGTTGTGGCGCGCGGGCTTCTCATGGCGGTGGCTTCTCTTGTTGCAGAGCACAGGCTAGGCGCACGGGCTTCAGTAGTTGTCGCTAGCGGGCTCTAGAGCGCAGGCTCGGTAGTTGTGGCGCAGGGACTTAGTTGCTCTGCGGCATGTGGGATCTTCCCAAACCAGGGCTCGAACCTGCATTGGCAGGAGGATTCTTAACCACTGCACCACCAGGGAAGCCCAGTTAGAGTGTTCTGGTGTTTAAAATCCCTTTGAGGTATTGGTATAGTTTCAGTCACTTCAGGGTTTAAGTCTCAATGGAGACTAGCTTCTCACTCTCCTCCCTTTCCTGTTTTTTTCCTGGGAAGTGTTTCAAGTTTTGAGGAGTCTTACATATCATCCAGCCTCTGGGGAGGGACAGCTGGTCTTCTGCCCAGGCTCTAAGTTTTCTGCCTGTTTCCTTAGTGTCCCGTACTGTTACTGCTGAGGCACAGCATTCCTTCCAGCTCCCAGGGGGTTCTGTTGGCACCATCTGCTGATGTTTGCTGTGCTGGGACCCGCTGCCAACTTCTGTAAGGTTCTGGCACCCTGTAGCCTCTCCGTTCACCGGTTCCCCCAGCACTTACCCAGTTCCTGACCAGGACACAGGGATCCTCCGGATTCTCCAGCTGCTTTGCATGAGCTCTGGGGAGTCTGGACACTGTCTCTGGTCCATTTGTCCAGACACCAATTTTGTCCATTTCTGATCTGTGGCCCAGAAGGTGCCGTGTTGCCCTGATGTTGCTGGACTTGGGGCCCCTTTAGGGCATTTATGATGTGCTGAGAAGCACGGAGCCGGCCCTTCTGCCCTGGGACTGCCCCTCATTCATCTGGATGTTTCTATCATCTACCCTGACCCCTGGATCCACCTCGCTTCCCCACAAAGGTCGGGGCAGGAAGAGCAGACACTGGAATCTGACCTTCTGTTCTTCCTGTTCCGAATTCCTCCTGCTCCTCAGCCAGGCCCCAGGAGGTCTCTTCGCTTCCTATTCAGCAGGAACTTTCTTGATCTCTATTTTCAAAATTTTTATTGGAGTATAGTTGATTCACAATGTTGTGTTCTGGTGTACATGTGCCTTTATCTCTTCTACTCTAAAGTTTATTTTTATAAACATCATACTCCAGGCTTCTAGATTCGGATCTTTATAAATTTCACTCTGTGCTCCAATTTTCCAGATTTGGATTAATATAAATATAAAGGCCAGCTTAGTAATTGGAGAAAATTCTTTTCTGCCTCAACAAAGCCTGGGTTTTACGACTCAAATGCATATGTTTTCGGACTATTGTCCTGCTGTCCTTAAAAAATATTTTTTAAACTAAAAGGTAGACATCAGTGCTTTGTTCTGGGTAAATCTTTCTCCTTTCTCTGATGGAATCAACCCCCAAATTAGCCTCATGGCATAGTCTCAACAGAGAGGCTGTGGATGAGGTGTCGGGAGAGAAATGGAGGACGTAGATGAGTTACAAAGATCTGAATGGTGGCCTGGTTGATTCTACTCTGTTATACTATTTTTCTACTTTGTGTTTTTCGTGAAGTTAGGCCGAAAGTCAGAATCCTGATTACTGTTTTGAAAGAGATGTGTGCATGAAACTTTGATGTCCTCTTTTATTCTGAGTTCCCCTGGATAGTGGAGGACCAAGCTGAGGCTAGATCACTCGCCTCCTGGAAGAGCAGGAGCCTGTAGGTCTAATTAAGTCCCAGCAGCATCCGGAACACAGGATAAACCACGAGAGCTCCCTTGATGCTTTTGTTGTGCCTGCCTTGTATTTTAGAGAGACCCATATTCGGGAAATGCCTTTCTGCCCGGTGAGAGCTCCAGTGAGGATGAAGAGCCTCTAGCAGAATTGTCGAAGGAGGAACTGTGCACAAAAATAAGAGGCCTGAAACAAAAACTAACAAACATCCGGAAAGAAAACAGCCGCCTTCGACAGTCTTTGGTCATGCTTCAAGGTAAACTTAGAGAAAATTGACTTTTTTAGATGAATGGAAAAATACTTGATGAGGGAAGGTATTGAAATCAGCTGTCAAGAAAGAAAAACTCAGTACCTTAGAGAAAAAAAATCAAAAACCACATTTTAAGAAAATCTATGATTGCATAATTTAATATGGATGTACTCTATTGAAGCCTCTAGTTTATTGATTAAAAAATTTTAGATTATTCCTACAAAATACCAAATGTCATATTCATTTAATACTGTCCAACAAATATTTATGGAGTGTTTAATATAGGCTTAGAGAGAAAAGATCAGTAAGACAACAGGTATGTCAAGGTGTTCGTACTTATCTCATTCTCCTCTGCTAAGGAAAGCACTAGAAAATGGGGCCTGTTGTGCTCTCTTATAGACTCACTGGAATTAAAGATTCCATATATTAAATTTCAGGTTTGGGGTTGGGAGCAGTGGTGTGGAAAATAATCACATTCCATTGAAGACATAAAGGGGAAAGACAGGCCCAAGAAAATTAAAAACAACCTGGAATAATGCCTTTTTGCAGAATCCTATATCGTGTTTAAGTGTTTATTTTTTTTAAATTATGTTTTCCATTTGTAGTTAGGCATCATGCACTATTTTGTATAGCTGAATATTTGGCAATATATCCTATGTGGGGCAGCATTCTGTTATAAAACAGTAAATACACAGAGTATTTTAAAAATAAATCCCTCTGGCTTCTGTGTACAAAATGAGTACAAGGGGCACAGAAAGGAGAGTGGGGGAGAACCACTTTTGAAAGGTATTACAGTCATTGGACTAACAGGATGGCAGCCTTGCCTAGGGCAATGGCTGTGGAAATAAAGAAGACAATTCCACAATATTTGGGGAGGCAGAAATGGTAGGAGACAGAACATTGTGGTGAGCTAGATTGACAGAGTAATGGCTCAGACGAGTTCCTACAAATATTGATTAAATTGAAGGCTTCCTAGTTTTAAGTAGAAACAGGCAGACATGAATGGAAATAAGATGTTTATTCCACCAACAAGCCATTCTCTCCTTATTTTTTATGCTTTAAATATGGCATCTTTATAACTGATGGTTTTTCCTGGTGAGGTTTTTGCAATTTTCGAAGAACAGATTGTTCTTATTTTTATATCATCTGTTCCAGAACGTAGAGTAAGATGAAAAGCTAGTTGATAAAGTTGGCATACATTGCTG
This sequence comes from Mesoplodon bidens, assembly GCF_964165515.1. Lineage (NCBI taxonomy): Eukaryota > Metazoa > Chordata > Mammalia > Artiodactyla > Ziphiidae > Mesoplodon > Mesoplodon bidens. Next base: position 61,419,481 of record NC_138172.1, on the reverse strand, counting down.
GTTCAAGTATTGATCTTGAAGTCTCCGACTTTGGTTTGAATCCCAACCCTGCTTACTAGCTGTAAGCCTTGGCCCTGTCACTGTCCTGCCCTCAGCCCCAGCTTCACTTTCCTCATCTACACAGTGGAGCCAATCTCTCATGTCCTTCTTGCCAAGATGACTAAATTAGATAATTAGAAGAAATGCTTTACCAGGGCCTGATACATGATAGGTGCTCAGGAATCATCGTTATTGTTTCTGTCTCTGTTTTTATTAACACCAGAACTTGACACATGGACCCCCACCAAAAGAAAATTAGATCAATTTTTTTCATAAATTTAGATGAGAAAATTCTAAATGCAAGAGGAGCAAATCAGTTTCAATAGTATATGAAGGGGACTTCTCTGACAGTCCAGTGGTTAAGACTCCATGCCTTCAGTTAAGGGGATGAGGGTTCCATCCCTGGTCGGGAACTAAGATCCCACATGCCGTGTGGCACGGACAAAAAATAAAATTAAAAAAATAGTATATGAAAAGAATCATCACTATGAACAGTTTCTCTCTGTCCCTCACTCTGGAGTTGCTGTTTCATTTTCTCCTCTCTCTGCCAGCGTCCCACACTTTCCATATCCTCGCTCTCAGCTGACGCCTTTGCTTCACGGAGAACTTGGAGGATGTGAAAAGACTGTCAGCTCCCTGCACCTGTGCTTGTATCAACTTCCACGTCCTCTCCTGTCACCCATGAGTGGCCTGTCCTCTTGTCCAGCCAAAGGCAGTATGTCCATCTGTGCATCCTCTTTCTGCTAATCAAGGACAGAGCTCCAGAGAGCCTCCCCGGCTCTCGCTAATGAATCATCCCATTAGCATCAGACATACAATTATTTCTCCCATTAAAACAAACAAACAAACCCAAAAATCCCCACCTTTCTCAGGCCATTTGCTTCTCTGCCTTTCACCCTGTTTCTCTCCTTCCCTTTGTAGGAAAACTCCTTACATGTTGACTCTATACACTGTTTTCAATTTTCCCCCTTTTATTCCCTTTGGATCCCACTTCAATTAGGTCCTTGTCATTCCATTGTAATGTCTCTTCTCATGATTGCCAATGACCTCCATGTATTAGTTTCCTAGGGCTGCAGTGATAAAGTATCACAAACTGGGTGGCTTAAACAGCAGAATTCTAAAATCAAGGTGTCAGCAGGGCCACGCTTCCTCTGATGGCGCTGGGGAAGGCCTCTCTCCTAGCTTCTGGTTGATCCTTGGCCTGAGGCAGCATTAAGACCAGTCTTCATGTGATGACCTCACTGTGTGCTTGTCTGTCTCTGTGTCCAGACTTCCCTCTTTTTATAAGGATGTCAGTCATTTTGGATTAAGGCCTACTCTAATGACCTCATTTTAACTTGATTACATCTATAAAGGCCCTATTTCCAAATAAGGTCACATTCTAAGGTCCTGGGGGTTAGACTTCAACATCTCTTTTTGGGGGGACACAATTTAACCCATAACATTTCATATTGCTAACCCCGAAGGTAATTTCTCAAGGGTCATATTAAGTGCCCTCTTACATCTGACACCTTGGCTACCTCTCCTTCCTTGGCTTCTAGGGCACCACATTCCTCCTCCACTGCTGAGCTTTCCGTCTCAGTTTATATGGCTGCCTCATTTCATCATCTTACCCTCTAAATATTTGATGATGCCCCAGGCTCAGTCCTTGGGCTTCTTTCTTTTCTATCTGCTTTCACTCCATAGGGGATCATATCCAATTCTATGGTGTTAAATCCATCAATAACTATGACTTATCTCCAGTCTGGACTTCTCCCTTTAGTTCCAGACTCATGGGCTAACTGTGTATTGACAAGACTGGCAGGCATCTCAGACAAACACCCCCCCCACCCCGACCACATTCCCACCCTTCCCCTGCCACCTGCTCCTCTCTTTCTTCCTCGCCTCGGTTAATGCTAACTTCATTGTTCCAGTTTCTCAACTCAAAATCCACGATGCTGTCTTGTATTTCTGTATTTCTTTTACACCCTACACTCAGTCCATTGGCAAATCCTACTGGCTTCATCTTCAAAATATCTCTGGAATACAGTTCTTTGTACCACCCCCACTACAGCCACTCTGGTCCAAACCACCAGCATCTCTCACCCAGGTGATCATGGTGGCTTCCTCACTGGTGTTGCCACTTCTGCTCATGCTGCTGTGCAGTCCACTATCAACACAGCAGCAAGAACATCCTGCTAACTGTAGGCCAGCTCACGTCACTCCTCTCTGCAGACAATTCCAGTGCATGTCTACCTCACATGGGGTAAAACTGAAGTCAGTTTTATGATCTTTGAGTCCTTACGTGATCCGGCCACCTCCCCTCCACATACCTTTCTGGCCTTGTTTTCTACTCTCTCCCCATCCTTCTCTGTGATCCAGCCACACCGGACCACTTGCTTTCCCTCCAAAGACATCAGACGTGACCTGATGTCAGCATCTCTGTACTGGCTGTTCCTTTGGCCTGGGATATTCTTTCCCCAGATATCCACATAGTTTGCACCCTACATACTTCAAATCTTCACTGTAAATTCATCTTTGCCCTGACCTCCTCCCTCCATCTAAACTTTCAACCTCTCTCCCCCTGCAACATTTTTTTATCCCTTCCCATTTCGTTTCCTCTTTGGCACTTAAAAGCCTACATACCCTATTCTGTATTTAATATTGTCTGCCCCTCTGCATGCACACACACTAGAATGTACCCTTAGAAACCAAAGTAAAGTTGGCTATTGGTTAGACTTCAAGCAACAGGAAGAGTCAGGAACTGCCAACTGCCACTGCAGTATTCATGTATGCATTTCTTCTTTCAGTCAATATTTACAAGGTCCTCTATATGTCAGGCACTGCTCTAAGTACCTAGGAAAACCCAGTGAACAAAACAAAGATCACCACTCTCACAGAGCTCACATTCCAGTGAGGCAAGCAGTCAAAATCATGAAAAATAACAATTAAGTAAAATTAAGTAAATTATACAATATGTTAGCTAGTGATAAATGCTATGGAAAAAATAGGAGAGGTAAAGGAGGATGGGGATTTGAGGGAGAGGGGGTGTTTTACAGTTTAAAATAACATGGTCATAGTAGGTCTCCTTGTGAAGCTACAGTTGGGAACTAGGAAGATGTCAGAAAGTTGAAATTTAACATATAATCCAAATAAGAAAGGGGTCTGAGAGAAGAGTGCAGAGTGGTTAGTTAACCTTTGCTCAGCAATAGTCCTCTTTGAACTAAGAATCAGAGCTGTTTATCTGTCTATAAAGCCTGCTAACTAAGAAAAATAGCAAAATGTATATGCCATTCTAGACATTCAGAATGACAGACGTGTGTGTGCTCTACGTGCATGTGTTAAACATTTGAAACATATCTTGTGGACCACAACTGACCAGCACACTAAGATATAAAAGGAAAAAAGTGGCACGTCTATTGTACAAAAGGGTATTAAATTATCACTATTTGTAAAGAATGAATGTATACCCAGGGAAAACAATGTCTCAGCCGAAAACTCCACTCTATTAACTAATGAGTAAGGAAGGAAAAATCAAGTAAGTTTTGCCCAGGTTCATTTAAATATAGTAGAATGCTGTCAAAGTTTCAGAAATAGCCAAAGTAAAACCAGTGAATCACTGAAGTAGTAATTAGTAAAAGTTTATTGTGTGCACATCAAAAAGATACCACCCAAAGCAAAAAGGCTTATCTAAGCCATAACAGTGTGAAATTTCAGAACACCAGGAAGGGAAAATCTAGAAGCTTTCAGAGAGAAGGAGCATGTTACCCGCTAAGGAGTGGGAGTCAGATGACATTGGACTTTTCACCAGCAACACTGGAAGCCCTAAGATAATTGAGCAATGCATTTAAAATTCTAAAGGGAAATGATTTAAACCTAGACTTCTATACCCAGTGAAACCATCAACCAAGTGTGAGGGCAGAATAATAATATTTTCATACCTATGAAGTCTCAATGTACTTCCTGTGCTTTCTTTTTCAAAAGCTAACGGAGGGTGTGCTCCTTCAAAATGAGAGAGTGAATCTAGAAAGTCAATCAGAAAACAGGTAGTCCAGTACAGGACGTAGCCACAGAATAATAGTGAGGGGACACTCCAGGGTGACAGGTCCACAGTAGCCTGGAAGCAGCTGGTCTAGAGGTGGACAGGTACAGGGGTTACAGGAGAGAGATCACTGAGAAAAACATGAAATTGATAGATGACATGATGTCATCTACCAAACATACTGCAAGGAGATTTTACACCTCTGGTAGGAAGTTTTGAGATGTTTAAGTCAGAGAAACAGTTAAATAATAATAATAAGCAAGCTTTTAAAAATGAGATCATTTTAACTCTAGGAAAAAAGTCATGTTTTAAAGGAAAGGAATTGAGAATTACATCACTATAATAATGTAAGCACAGTATTTATTGAACTAGCAGTTGTGTTACAACTATCCTGGGATGATGGAGAGAAGAAGAGTGTGTATGTGTTTGCATATGTGGGTACCACGTGTGTGTGTTTCTATGTGGCTGGGGGAGGAGTTGAAAGAGGGCTGCCTTGTCATGTTACATAGTTGAAAGTCAATAAGTAATTATATGAATCTGAAAAAAATAAAAGAATAGTTGTATATGCTTATTATTATTTAAGACTATGAAGGTAACTACCAGAGAAACAGGTAAGTGGATCAGAAGTTTTCCCTCTAGGAGTAGTAGGTAATCCAGGGTGGTGAGCGGTAGGGCAGAGGGCTGCTATTTTTCATTATAAGCCTTATTGTATTTAAAAAATAATAAATGCCTGGTACATAATAGGTGCCCCAAATCTAATAGCTACCATTTTTTAAAAAAATCAGTAATTTCCTTATAGATCAGAAATTGCTGATTTTATTCCTAAAAAAATAATAAAAAAGAATCTACACATTAATTACAAATAACTATAAAATATCTACTAGTTACCCTAACAAGAAATGTGTAGGATCTATGATGAAAAATTAAAAAGTCAGTGGAGAAATAGACAAATCTAAATAGAGAGACGTCAAATTCATAGATGAGAAGTTGCCAATTCATCTCAAAATAACTCACAGTTTGACTAGAATCCCAATCAAATGCCCATAATTGTTTTGTTTTGATTTTTATTTTTGTGGTAATTTGACAATAATTATATTAAAGTTAACCTGAAAGAATAAATAGGCAAAATCAATTAAGAACATTCTGAAAAAGAATCTGAGGGCATAACTGTCAACATGAAATCATATAAAGTTCTGATAATTAAAAGCAACTTACTAGGATAAGAGCCAGCAGGTCGATGGAACAGAACACACATCCCTGGATAATACCTCCCGTACAGGGAAGAAATGTCCCGGAGCCACTGTGGCACAGAGGGTTTACAGGGGCCAAGCCACTTGGGTTCAAATCCTGCCTCTGCCACCTACTAGCTGTGTAACTGAGTGTGAGATGAATGGAAATGATAAAAGTACTTCCCTGGGTGACATGTAAAGTCTTCAGAGCAGAACCTGGTAAGGTGACTGCCATACAGTGTCTGCTTATCACTGTAGGATGACCAGTGCAGTCACACTGGGCCCTGCTCCTAGGAAGGCCCCACATACTGGTTAAAAATACTGTCACCATATTAAAATTCTGAAGAAGCTTTGAACAAGGAGTCCTGCATTTTCCATTTGCAATGGGCCTGACAATTTACATAGCAAGTCCTGCAAGCCATTTAGGACAAGGATGAATTATTCAACAAATGGTGCTGGGAAAACTGATATTCCAATGTGGCGGGGAGGGGCAGGTTTAAGTTAGGTTCTCATTTCACACCATGTGGCGTACTAAAAACATAACTGTACAGTTTAAATTAAAACTCCATGTTCTGAATTTGCATGAGTACTGGTTTCGACACAGGATGAATTTTTATCTTTAAAAATTAATAGTATGTATATTCTAATACTGTTCACCAAAGAGGCCTAGAAACAAGAACCCAATAGCAAAGAGCACTCCTAGCACTTGGGTGTGGCCTTGAAATACCGTTCCCCACTAAAGGGAGCTGGGGTTCCCTGGAGAAACGGCTGATTCCAGAACTTGCACAGGAAATGGACAAGATTTGTCAGGAGCCTCAAACAGGAAATATAGATGAAAATCTTGTCCTACCAGAAAGCAAGGAGGTCAGCAAAGACCATGTGGACGTGTCAACTGGAAGAGGTTCCCACTGGCTAAAGATCATTATTATTGGAGCATCAATAATAATGATCAGGGCAACTGGTTATCATGTATATTTACATGCATGACTTCATTCAAAAGAGAAAAAACTTAATGGTCATCTGAAAGAACCAACTCATTATTTTGAAAACTGGCAAATACAGACTGAAAAATCAAGCATTTATTCTGCCATTATTATATGAAATGAACCTCAGGGTAGCCAAATAGTTGATGAGAGAAAGTTTCCCTTGGTAGAATTCTAGCTAAATGAAGAATTAGGATATCACCATTTTGCAACCCCTGATGAATCTAGGCAGTGATCATCAGTGACCGCTAATATCGCAACAAAAGGTAACCATGCATTCAATGCCACCTGCTGGAAGTTAAAACACTGATCAAGCCTTTAGATCTAACTACAGGGAAGAATATGTTAAACACCCCCTTAGGGGTGCAATCAGCAAAATCCAGACTGTGGGAAACCCTGCAGGACAAAGGACCCAGTTTCTTCAACTAATAAATTGCAAGGAAAAAACAAGGAGATGAAAAGGAAACCTACAGTTTGTAAAAGAGACAGCAACTAATTGTAATGTATGGACTTTATTTGGATTCTGATTCAAACAAGCTAAAAACAAGAACAAAAACGAGACAATCAGAAATTTGAACACTTGCTAATTTGTTTTTTTTAAAAATGATATTCAAGAACTATTGCTAAGTATTTCTGGCTGTGACAGTGGTGTTATGGTTATATGTATATATATACATATAACCATATATTATATATATATATTTAAATTTCTTACCTTTGGAGATATACATGGAAATATTTACAGATAAAATGAAATGATGCCTGTGATTTGCTTGAAGTAATTTTGGAGGTGGGGAGAAAGTGGGTGGGGATACAGGTGGAACAAGATTGGCCATGAGTTGGAAACTAGGGCATGGGGTACATGGGAGTTTACTATTTTGTGTGTGTGTTTAAATTTTTACATTAAAAGTTAGAAAAAATTATATCCAGGGAGGAAAAAAACTTGTGAAAAGATGTTTAAACTGTATGAAATATATGAGTGAATATTTAACTGATCTGAATGACTTGCTAAGCATAAAGTAAATGAATGAACTAAGGAAATGAACTAAGGAAAAGACTGCTACTTTTTTTTTAACATCTTTATTGGAGTATAATTGCTTTACAATGGTGTGTTAGTTTCCGCTTTATATCAAAGTGAATCAGCTATACATATACATATATCCCCGTATCTCTCCCCTCTTGCATCTCCCTCCCTCCCACCCTCCCTATCCCAACCCTCTAGGTAGTCACAAGGCACCGAGCTGATGTCCCTGTGCTATGCAGCTGCTTCCCACTAGTTATCGGTTTTACATTTGGTAGTGTATATATGTTCATGCCACTCTCTCACTTTGTCCCAGCTTACCCTTCCCCCTCCCCGTGTCCTCAAGTCCATTCTCTAGTAGGTCTGTGTCTTTTTTCCCATCCTGCCCCTAGGTTCTTCATGATCAGTTTTTTTTTTTAGATTTCATATATATGTGTTAGCATACGGTATTTGTTTTTCTCTTTCTGACTAACTTCACTCTGTATGACAGACTTTAGGTCCATCCATCTCACTACAAATAACTCAATTTTGTTTCTTTTTATGGCTGAGTAATATTCCATTGTATATATGTGCCACATCTTCTTTATCCATTCATCTGTCGATGGACACTTAGGTTGCTTCCATAAGACTGCTACTTTTAATTAAGTAAAAACTAAAAATATGTGTGTGCTTTTTAAAAAATTTTATTTTATTTATTTATTTTATACAGCAGGTTGTTATTAGTTATCTATTTTGTACATGTGTACATTTAAAACATACTAAAATTAAAATACTCTAAGAAAAATAATTGCAACTTATGACAAATTAGAGGTTAAAGTGCTTAAGATATAAGGGAATTAATAATAATAGCTAATACATTGTGTTTATAATGCACTAGGCATTCCTATAAGCACTTTACCAAAACCATCTAAGCTATCATAAAATAAAAAAAGTACTAACATTCTTTGGTCTAATAGGTATCTCATAGAATAAGTTCAAATAATCAATAAACAAATAAATATGTATTCAACTTCACAATAATCAAATAATTGCAATAATTTAAATAATTGTACTAAAATTTTAACCTATCAAAATAGTGAATATTTTTGTTAATTATGAACACCTCTTGTTGATGGTGCAGTGATGTGGCTGACTTCTTACCTTGCTAGTGGGCATTCAAGTTGGAAGACCCTTTTTGGAGAGCCATTCAGTGACATTAACTGAGTCTTGGAAACATTTATACCTCTGAGCCTATTGTTTCGCTTTCAGGAATTTATAGCATTGACACGATAAGAGATAAATATAAAGATGTGTGTGGTAGGTGGTTCATAAGAGTTTTGTCCGTAATCAAGAAAAATTGGAAGCAACCTAAATTCCAAAAAGAAAAAAAGAAGCATTTGAATAAATTAGAGGACATCAATACCTTGAGATATTAGGGAATCCTTAAAGTCGTGTGTTCAAGTGGAAAATAACCGATCAGCAGGTGAATGGATACTTTAATTGTGGAGCATCCATGTAATTAAATATCAGTCAGCAACAAAAAAGAATATATATATATATATATATATATATATATATATATATCTGAATCACTTTGCTATACACCTGAAACATTGTAAATCAACTATACTTCAATAAAAAATAAAAATAATATTCATCCTCCTGAAAAAAGAATGACTAACTGACACAACAACATGAATGAATCTCAAAACATTATGCAGAAAAACAACAAAAAAAAAGTCAGGCCAAAACACGGAGAATATACTGTTTGTATCCATTTACATGGAATTCTAGAACAGTTAAAACGTGTCTCTGACTAAAGAAGTCACATTAATGGTTGCCCCTGAGGTGAGTCCAGGGATTGATTTGGAAGGAACATGAGGCAAATTTCTGGGTGGGCAGAAATGTTCTATATCTCGAACATATTAGTGTGAGCTAATTGGGTATATCCTTTTGTCAAACTCATCCCCCTCTACCTACTTAAATTCTGCTCAGACTTCACATAAGATCTTGACTTTGATTCTAAGCAAATTAGACCTCAAAAGATCATATTTTCCAAGATTTAATAAAATAGGTAAAATATTCAGTTTATGGCCTTAATTGGAAAAAAGAACCATGATACAATGCTATGCATATAGCATTGTCCTAATTATGTAAAAGAAAATATAGATAGAGATATACAAAGATAGAAATGGCAAGAAGGATATATTCCAATGAACATGTATAACTTTCATTATTAGAAAAAACAGTGAATATTCTCTAAACCCCACTTTAATGCAGAATTCCCTTTTTCTCTTTACATTCCAGCTTCAGTTCCTCAAATACAGAACTTGTGTTTCCTATGCTTCTGATGACCTCCTCATTCCCTCTGGCTATTTAATTCCTGCTCAGCCTTCAGGTTTCAGATCAATCTTGAGCTCCTAAGAGAAGCCCTCTGTGGCCCTTCCCTCTCTAGGCTGTTTGCCTCTTCTCTGTGACCTTAACAACTGTGATTTTTCATTTCTTTGCATGCACCTTGAGTTAGCCAAACCACAAGGTTAAGGGCACAGTCCTCTAGACTGCCAAGTCTTCTAAGACTTCTGATACTGACTGCAAGTTTAGGGGCTTTCCAAAACCACCCTCAGGTCCAGTAATTTGCCAGAGAAATTTAATTCACCAAAACCTATTTTATTCATGTTTACATTTATCACAGGGAAAGAATACAAATTAGAACCAGGCAAAGTTGGAAGAGACACATAGGGCAGAGTCTGGTTAGTTTCCAAGTGAGGAACTTCTGTCCTCAGGATACATTACCTACTAGTCTTTATATGTTACAACAAAATGCACAGAGGATTGTCCACCCAGGAAGCTCTCTGAGCTGGGGTGTCCAAAGTTTTTACTGAGGGTTCATTACATGAGCATGATTGATTCACTGATTGATTGCCCACATGGTCTTTCTGGCTTTCTGGCTATGGCCAGCTTCTACCCTAAGATTATTGGGTGTGACTGTCCCCACCCTGAGAAACTCCTTAGCATAAACATAAATCAGGTGTGTTCTAAGGGGCTCACCATGAATAACAAAGACACTCCTGCTATCGCTCGGGAAATTCAAGGGTTGAGAGGTTACTTCCCAGGAACTGGGGGGTGGTGGGTGGCGGTTAGGGCAGGTGGCCAGACCTTCTTTGAGCGGGCCAAATTCTTACACACAGCATGGGTAGGTAAACAATACTCTCTACCCCCTCCCAGTTCCAAGAGTCTAGGATCACATCTGGTTTTGCTCCCAGTCTCATCCCTGGCACCTAACAGAGTGGTGGGCAAATGTTGAGAGTTGGCATGACATAGAAGTTTATAGCATGGAATTGGCAGAGTCCGAATTTGAATGTTGGCTCTTCTTTTCACTGAGTTGACCCTGATGGGTTATTTAACCTCTTGTTGCCTAACTGTCCTCATCTGTAAATTGCGGGTAATGATAATACCTATCTCAGAGAGTTGCAATGAGGAGTAAACAAGTGAACATCAGTAAAGTTCCCAGAATAGTGCCTGGCACAGAGTAGAAGCTAGATAAATGTCTAATATTATTAAGTGCTCAATAAATAATTGCTGATTGAACAACTGTCTGGCACATGAGAGGTGCTTAGCAAATATCAATTGAAAAAAATATAAAATAAGGTTTTCTTCTTTAGCAGATGTTTACATTTTTCTATTAACATAGTACTAAATGTATTGATTTGGACATGTCATCAATATGTCTGATTTTCAGGTCTCCAATCAGCAATTATTCCAAAGATTATATAGCTCAATAATATGCTTAGAAAAGTACAAAAAAGTTTCAGACTCTTTTCGCCTCTCCAGCAGGCATTACTCCCAACCATAGAGTGAGGAGTTGAATTAGACAGGGTTCAAGGTGTCTTCCAACTCCAACAAAATGTTATTTGTCCTTAGGAAACAAACTAGATATAACAAGAGAAGACCATTTAACATGGAGGCATGAAAGCTTTGAATGTGTAAGTTTCCATTTAAAAAAAGGAACAAAGAGAACATTCAGTTGATTACCAAAATCCATCTTTAATATGTGAACACATAGATTTGAACTGTGGCCATGAATTTTTACTAATTTGATGGCCTTTGACTCCCTGGGAAATCACGCACTAAGGCCATAGAAAATTTATTTCAATCTGTGAGAAACAGTTTATTTTATCTTGTCACTTAAACTGGCCTGATGGAAGGTGATAAAATCAGTAATGTCTCCTTAAACACCTTCAAATAATATCATTAGCAATTAGAAAAAGAATCAAGTCTTAAAAACATTATGTTAGGGCTTCCCTGGTGGCGCAGTGGTTGAGAGTCCGCCTGCCGATGCAGGGGACATGGGTTCGTGCCCCGGTCCGGGAAGATCCCACATGCTGCAGAGTGGCTGGGCCCGTGAGCCATGGCTGCTGAGCCTAAGCATCTGGAGCCTGTGCTCCACAACGGGAGAGGCCGCAACAGTGAGAGGCCCGCGTACAGCAAAAAAAAAAGTAAATATGTTCCAACCATTCTTCTTACCATGTTTATTTTCCAAAGATAGCAAGTGTTAACAGTTTGTTCTACATACTTCTATGCATATACACATCATAGAAAATATGTATCTATGCTGCTATGACAAGTATTTGTAAAGTACTACTTTTTCTTGCCATTTTAGTTTTACCACAGGCCGTCACCCAGTTTGAAGAATTGGTTGGTATGGCGGAGGCCCTGCTCAAGGGTGGAGGAACCCTGTCCACGTCTGCGTCCACCCTCTGGAGAGCAACAAATAACTCCTCACCAGATTCATTTGCCTCCACATGTAGTAATTCTAATTCTAATTCCAGTTCACCAATTTCCTTGAAAGCTGAGGAAGAGCATCACGCGGATGAGAAACAGGTCAGCTGGAAGACCATCCCATCTTTCTCTGGGATACAGTTACATACAAAATTAAAATTACTGTACAACATAATCACTGCCTTATCAGATCACTTTATGTAACTTTAGGTCAATCATAATATTCTGACTACATAAAACAGTGTTTTTGCAATAAATCTAATATTTGTGAAATGAATATCCAGTTCAGAAAATTAAAGTCAAATGGTGGACAGTGATGAAGTTATTAAACTAGGAAATTCTTAAACCAGTGACAGAAGGACAACTATGCATTAAAGGTTATAAAACTGTATCATTGAGACAAGGTGAATTTTAGGCTGTACATGCTGGCAGAACACAATTCTTCTACTTTCCCGACTTCTCTTAATCAAGAAATAGAAGCTAAAAATACAAGTTTTGTTAGAATTGGCCTGGGAAATTATGCTTTCAAGAGCAATAATTAAATGCTCACTATCTAACATTCAGAATATTTGAATCTTAGTGTACCGGTTTCCTTTGCTGTGTAACAGATTCCCACAAACTTAGTGATTTATAATAATACAAACTTACCACCTCAGAGTTCTGTAGGTCAGAAATGCGGTAAAATCAAGGTGTTGGCAGGTACTCTCCTTTTTTGGAGGCTCTGGAGAAGAATCTGTTTCCTGTCCATGGGGGTTGTTGTAGAACTCAGTTTCTTATGGTTCTAGAGCCGAGTTCCCTGTTTTCTGTTTTCTTGTCGACTATAAAGTGAAGGCCATTCCCACTTCTAGAGGCAGTCCCCTTCCCTGGTTCATAGTCCACTTCCATCATCTTCAAAGCCAGTCGGGGCAGGCAAAGCCCTCTCACTCTTCTATTCTCTCCTCCTTCCTCTGTGTCTTCTTTCTGCTTCCCTCTTCTGCAGTTAAGGGCTCATGTGAGTGCTCAATAAATGTTAGCCATTTTCATTATTATTATTAACATTTATGGTGTGCTTACTATGTACCAGATACTGTGTGTATATATTTATAAAGTTATATGTGTATGTAAATATACATATTCGTACCTGCAGTAAAGTACACAAATTTTAAGTGTTAAAAAAAAAAAAAAGGCTCACATGATTGGAATGGACCCACCTGGATAACTCAGCATACTCTCCCCATCTCAAGGTACTTTAATGACACGTATAAAGTTGATTTTCCCATATAAGGTAACATATTCAAAGGTTACAGGGATAACAATGTGAATATTGTCAGTGGGCCATTATTATGCTACCACACTTAGTAGGAAATGTTAAGTATGGATTAATCCTTAAAGCACCAAATCCAGATTACACGACAAGAATTTGTATACACTCTAGAACAAATACCTCATAAATGTTGGGAATTATCTCAAAGTTAACATCTAACTCTAACCCCTGAAATGTACAATATATATTAAAAGTATCATACATCACCTAAAGACTTGGTTTTGTTTTCTGGTCTGTATTCATTGAGTAATATATTTCTTCAGATATTCCTTTCCTTTTTCAGTTATTTCAATTATTATTTTTAATTTTTTAGTTCAAGATTGAAAAATGGCAGATTGCCCGTTGCAACAAGAGCAAGCCTCAGAAGTTTATTAATGATTTAATGCAAGTGCTCTACACAAATGAATACATGGCCACACACAGCCTGACGGGGGCAAAATCCTCTACTTCAAGGGACAAGGCAGTGAAACCAGCTATGAATCAGAATGAAGTTCAAGAAATCATAGGTGATAATGTGTTTGTATTATATTGGCACATGAATCTGAAATTATTTTACCATTCAACTTTAAGTTGTTCTTTCATTATCTTTTTTTTTCTTCAAGTTTATTTTTCTATGAGAGAAAAATCTGAGGATAGCCTAAACCTCTTATGATATATGGGGAATTTTGTAGAAAAACTTTACATTAAAAAGGGTTATTAAGGGCTTCCCTGGTGGCGCAGTGGTTGAGAGTCCGCCTGCTGATGCAGGGGACATGGGTTCGTGTCCCGGTCCGGGAAGATCCCACATGCCGTGGAGCGGCTGGGCCCGTGAGCCATGGCCACTGAGCCTGTGCGTCTGGAGCCTGTGCTCCGCAATGGGAGAGGCCACAGCAGTGAGAGGCCCGTGTACCGCAAAAAAAAAAAAAAAAATGGTTATTAAAATAAAAATGAATTTTATATTACTGAAAAGTTTGGATTCATAAAATTCATAGCTTTAGAAAAGTAAATTTTCAAAATCCTTTCCAACAAAATTTTAGTAACAGTTTATGTTTTATTTTCTTTTTCTTCTCTTGGTTAGAAATATCCCTTATCTTTTATTCAGAAAAAAACAGAGGTTAATTTAACCATCCTACTTATGGTTTTTAAGTTAATCTCCTTAAATATGATAATTTAGGTTAGCAAGGTTAGCAAGGAATTTTTTTGCAAATATCCAACAAATTTAAGGACTCACTGAATCACAGCTCTCTATATTTTAATAGTGCATCATTTCTTAGTTGGAAAAGAGTCAGAATCTGCTTGTTTCAACTGATGTTGGGAATGGGTAAAAATAAATTCCCAGCATTTTGGATCAAGGGCACTTAGCATTCAGAGCAAGCAGCAAGGTTAAAGCTGAATGGTACCATAGGAAGACGTATATGTATGCTCTCAGTTTATGATATAGACTTTTGTTATCTCTTGCTTTGCTTTGAAAACTCTGCCTACAGATTCATCTATTTAAATATCTCATGGGTGTTGGGCTGCTTTTTCAAAATAGAGACAAAATTATAATGTGAATTGCTTGGTGTTTTATTTCAGTTCATACCTTAAGATGCAAAGGCCTGATAAAGTGGTTTTTTAAAATTAATTAATTTATTTTTATTCAAGTATAGTTGATGTATAGTATTACATAAGTTACAGGTGTACAATATAGTATTTCACAATGTTTAATGTTTATGTTCCATTTATACTTATAAAATATTGGCTATATTGCCAGTTGTACAATATATCCTTATAACTTATTTTATACATAGTAGTTTGTACCTCTTACCCCCACTACCCAATATCGCCCCTCCCCCATCCCTCTCCCCACTGGCAGCCACTGGTTTGTTCTCTGCATCTGTGAGTCTACATCCTTCTGACAAAGTGTTTTTCTGTGTTTTGTTGTTGTTTTTACAGGAATCACAAAACAATTATTTCCCAACACAGATGATGTTTCAATTAGGAGAATGATAGGGCAAAAGCTAAACAATTGTACCAAGAAGCCAAATTTGAGCAAAAATCTGAACTCTCAGGATATTAAGTAGATCCTTTTGGTAAGTCTTGTAAATCTTCACAATCCTTTCAATGTAGCAAGAAGACACAATACTTGTATCTATGGAATAGCATTTCCCAAACACTCTACTAGAGGAGACTAGAGGCCTGTGAGATGATAATGAGTATTCCTGGGGGTGAAGGTAGGGACGGGGATGGGGATTTAAACTTGGGAAATGCTGAGTCAGTTACACGGATTCTCCTTTCCTAGAGCCTCTCAAATATTTGGATGCCCTTTAAATATGCCCAAGTGCACCAGAAATCTCTAAGAAGGGCATATAGTGTATAGTGTTTTCCAAATGTGTTTCACTATGTAACTTTTCTTTTTCTTCACACAACACATGTTATCTTGTGGGTAAGGGTAGAAAGCAGCCAAAGGAGGGACACGTGGCAATTTAGGAAGTGCTTCTCTAGAATAAGGGAGATACAGACCTTTAGGAGGTCTCTGAGGTACATCAGTGCACTCTACCATCCCCATCCTGCTTCTCAATGTCTTTAAATCTTTAAGTCAGTTGTTATAGTTTGTATTTGTTTGATAAGGATTTTTACCAATATGTTTGTATTAAAATACTAAAAGGAAGAAATATTTGTTTTCAGACAGTTCTAAAGGAAATACACTTTATGGTCAGGCCCTGCCCTAGGCAAGCCTGTGATGAGGAACTTTGTGTTTGCTTTAGCAACTCAAAGTCCTGGCCATTCCACCTGTCCTCACCCTTCCTCTCCATTATTTTGATGGAAAATATATGACAAATATGCATTGTTGTGCTCTTAATATTTTAATTGATAAACAGACATATATGATAAACACATGAGGGCAGGTTTTCCTTCCATTTTCTTTACTTCTATCTTTGATTTCCATTTTGCCTGCTCTTCGCCTGAGACCATGTCACTTGTCTTTTTCTTCTGACCATGTTTTAAATGGGATGTGGACGCACCCCACCCCCCACCCACTGTTTTAACTACTGCCCCATCCTCCTGGAGGGTCCCTTAGTATGTTACTATTCAATTAAGGCTACCTCTGCTGATGGTCAATAATAGTCTCTCTTCCTTAAAAGAACAAAACAAAATAACCAAAAACCTACTTATAACAGCTGCAGCGAAATTCTTTCTCTTGGTTCATACATACTGGTAGACTGATCTGAAGATTTATAAAAGATAAACATATTTGTATCCTTTTTCTCCCCAAGGGATTAAAAATGTCAGTACATGGTGAATTGCACAACTTCCCAGTTAAGAGATAATTGCTTAAGTGAGCCCTTAGAACTTCTCGTTTTGTTTTGTTTTTTTAATTGAAGTATAGTTGATTGACAATGTTGTGTTAATTTCTACTATACAGCAAAGTGATTTAATTATACATATATAAAAATTCTTTTTCATATTCTTTTCCATTATGTCTTATCACAGTATATTGAATATATAGAACTTCTCGTTTTGATGTTAGGCTATCCAGTTGTCCTGGTGTATTACGGCCAAGTTCCCTGTTTAAATGCCATGTAACCAGACCTCCAGGTCACAGGGCTGTCTTCTGGAGCACATTGTATTTCAGAGCTCTGCAACGCATTTTAATATCCTAACCTCTGCCTTTTTTATATCCCGGGCTGATGAGGGTAGGCATGAAACTCATCTCTGATAACAGTCAGCAAAGTATTGAAGAAATTGAAGTTAAAAATATTTATATCAGTTTTGCTTGTACTGGCCAGTCGCAGTGTTATCAAATCACCTGGCGATAGCATTAATTAAAATTGGAAAAAGGGAGGTCTTCCCTGGTGGCGCAGTGGTTGAGAGTCCACCTGCCGGTGCAGGGGACAAGGGTTCGTGCCCCGGTCTGGGAAGATCCCACATGCTGCAGAGCGGATGGGCCCGTGAGCCATGGCCACTGAGCCTGCGCGTCCAGAGCCTGTGCTCTGCAACAGGAGAGGCCACAGCAGTGAGAGGCCCGCGTACTGCAAAAAAAAAAAAAGAGGGAGAAATCTTTTGTTATGAACACAATATGTTCTAGCGCCTCCTGCACCTGAGCTTGGTTGTCAAGATAGATCCTTGGAATATAAATGCATATATTTTGAGTCAGAAGTAGAGATTTACACTAGAATGGAAATTTTTTTTCAACCAGCAGATATCTTTCATTTGAAGTATAGCTCAATCTACATTATTTCAAAAGGACTGAGAAAATACACTGGGAGAGACAGGGTCACAGAAAACCTAATTCAGCCCTGCTTGGTGAATGAGTCAGATATAGCACCACCTGGTGGAATGCTGCTATACTTTTCTCTTCTTGCTCATTTAACTAATAGGAGTCTAAAGTGAACACATTTATTCAGGCAAACCATACCCTTCCGCCCCCTGCCCTCAAAAGTATTCTTTGGAAAAAAAACTGTCCTCCCATTACTATAAGCAAGGCAATAGGTACTGTGAAACCATGTAGATTTCTACAAATTCCAATACATCCAGGAAGCCCAGCAACCCCACCAGGGGCCCTGGTAGACTGTGCCCTCCACTCAGGACTGAGCTTGAAGTTGCCACTTGCTTGCATTTGAAAGGACAACCATTTCCCTGCTAAGATTCATTTCTGTGAAAGCAAGAGCTAAATCCCATCCTGCCTCCTTTGTGATCTATTTGTTCTCACTCCTGTGACTGCCCTCAACTTGCTAGCAGCTCACACTCTGCCTAGAGCTTGATGTTCCCAATCTTTCTGAACTTTCTCCATTTTTTTGTTTTCTTACGAGAGCTAAAGAAAATTTTATTTATGAGAATTACAGAATATTAGAAGATCACCTCTATAACATCCCACTAAGTGGTCTAACAGCCTTCTCCTGAAATGTCCAAAGCTGCCACAGTTTACATAATCTCTACCATAATATTACATATGCGTAACTTAAAGGTGATCTAATACAGCAGTGCTCAAACAAAGTGGGAGGGATTTTGTCCCCTGCCCCTGAAAGAGGGGGTTTGAAAACACAGATATTTTGGGTTGTCACAACTGGGCGATACTACTGGCATCTAGTGGACAGGAGCCTGGAATGCTGCTATGCATCCTACAATATATAGGACAGCCCCCACAACAAAATAATTACCCAGTTCAAATGTCATTTCTGCCAAAGTTGAGAAATCCTGATCTAAATGATTTCCTGGTCACCAAGATGGCAGGGTAGGAAGACCCTGAGGTCACCTCGTCCTATGGGGCACACCAAAACTACAACTGTTTACAGAGCAACCGTCTATGAGAACAACCTGAAGACTAGCAGAAAAGACCTTCTACAACTAAGGATATAATGAAGGAACCAGAACAAGAAGGGTAAGAGTGGCGGAGTTGTGGTACAGTCAAGACCCACATCCCCGGGTAGGTGACCCACAAAGAGGAGGATAATCACAATTGCAGAGGTTCTTCCCAAGGAGTGAGGGGTCCAAGACCCATTTCAAGCTTCCCAACCCTAGCGTCCTGCACCAGGAAGGTAAGCTCCCAGAACATCTAGCTCTGAAGGCAGGGCTTGCGTTCAGGAGAGCCAGAGGGCTGTAGGACTTAGAGACTCCGTTCTTGAAGGGCATGTACAGAATCGCGGATGCTCCGAGTCCGAGCTCAGAGGCAACAATCTGAAAGAAGCCTGGGTCAGACTCACTTGCTGACCTTGGACAGCCTCCAGGGTAGGCAGGAGGCAACTGGAACTCCCCTGGAGATATAGACACTGGCAGCAGCCACTTTTGGGAGCTCATTCTACCATGAGGATACTGGTACCGGTAAGCACCATTTTGGAGTCCTCCCTCTAGCCTATTAGCGCTGGGGCTTACCTGCCCACCAGCCAGTCACCCCTAGTCCTGGGACGCCCTCAGGCTGAACAGGGACTTGGCCCCACCCACTAGCAGGCCAGAACCAGCACTGGGAGCCCGAAGCCCCACAGCCAGCGTGCCAGGTCCCTGCACCACACACCAGTGGGCCGGCACAAGCCCCAGGACCCACTGGGCCTTGCAGCCAGCTGACCTGGGACACCCTGGGCCTGCAGCCAGAATTGCCAGGACCCTGCCTCACCCAAGAGTGGGCCAGCACCATCCCCAGGACTCCCCAGGCCATGCAGCCAGCTGTGCCAGGATGTGGCCCCACCAACCAACAGCTGGTAGCTTCTGTAGCAGGTAGGGATTGGCAGTCAACTGGACCAGAGGCCAGTCCTGTGTATCACGGCACCCACAGTAGTCAGCCCCAACACAACAGAGGGCCCACTCAGCCCACATGGGGGCATCCCTATAGCATATAGTTCTGGTGACCAGAGTGGAGTGTGCTGCTGGGCCCCACAGCAAGACTCCTACAAAGGGCCACTTCTCCAAGATCATCAAATGTAGCCAACCTACCATTAGGTTACATACCATACAAATAACAAAGAGAATTAGGCAAAATGAGGTGACAAAGGAAGAAACAAGATAAAACCCCCAAGGAAGAACTCAGTGAAGTGGAGATAAGCAATTTACCTGATAAAGAGTTCAAGGTAATCATCATAAAGATGCTCAACAAACTTGGGAGAAGAATGGATGAACAAAGTGAGAAGTTTAACAAAGACTTAGAAAATATAAAGAAGAGCCAAACAGAGCTGAAGAATAAAATAACTTAAATGAAAAATACACTAGAAGGAATCAACAGTAGATTAGATGATACAGGGAACAGATCAGCAAACTGAAAGACAGAGAGGTGGAAATCACCCAAGCTGAAGAGAAAAAAAAAAGGAATAAAAAGGCATGAGGACAGTTTAAAAGACTTCTTAGACAACAGTAAACATACTAACATTCACATTGTTGGGGTCCCAGAAGCAGAAGAGAGAGAGAAAGAGGGAGAGAACTTTTTTGAAGCAATAATAACTGAAAATTTCCCTAACCTAGGAAAGGAAACAGACTTCCATGTCCAGGTAGCATAGAAAGTCCCAAACAAGATGACCCCAAACAGGTCCACACCAGGACACATTATAACTGAAATGACAAAAGTTAAAGATGAGGAGAGAATCTTAAAAGCAGCTAGGGAAAACCAACTAGTTGTACACAAGGGAACTTCCATAACATTGTCAGCCAACTTTTCAGCAGAAACTTTGCAGGCCAAAAGGGAGTGGCATGATACAGTCAAAGTGATGAAAAGAGAAACCTGAATCAAGAATACTCCACTCAGCAAGGCTTTCACTGAGATTTGAAGGAGAGATAAAGAGTTTCCCAGACAAGCAAAATCTAAAAGAGTTTAGCGCCACTAAACTGCACTAACATTTACAAGAAATGTTAAAGGGACTTCTCTAAGTGGAAAAGTAAGACCACAACTAGAAATATAAAATTACAAAAGG
Organism: Mesoplodon bidens; assembly: GCF_964165515.1. Taxonomy (NCBI): domain Eukaryota; kingdom Metazoa; phylum Chordata; class Mammalia; order Artiodactyla; family Ziphiidae; genus Mesoplodon; species Mesoplodon bidens. Next base: position 61,398,772 of record NC_138172.1, on the reverse strand, counting down.
AAAAAATCTCACTGGTAAGGGCAAACATACAGTAAAGGTAGTATATCCACCATTTACAAAGCTAGTAGGAAAGTTAAAGGACAAAATCATCTATATCCACAATAAGTAGTTAAGGGGTACACAAAACAAAAAGATGTAAATATGATGTCAGAAACATGACACATGCTGCGGAGGAAGTAAAAATGCAGGGTTGTTAGAATGTGTTTGAACTTCAGAGACTATAAACTTAAAATAATCACATGTATATATAAAATATATAAACCTCATGGTAACTAAAAGCAAAAATCTATAATAGATACACACACAAAGAAGAGAAAGGAATCCAAATGTAACTCTAAAGAGAGTGAGCAAATCACATGGGAAGAGAGGCAAAAGAAGAGCAAAGAAAAGAACAGAAAAAGAAAAAAAAGGAAGAATGAAGGAAACTACCAACAAAAAGGCAGCCTAATGAATGGGAGAAGAATATTTGTAAATGACATACTCAATAAGGAGTTAATATCCAAAATATACAGAGAACTCATACAATCAAACAGTAAAAAAGCACACAACAAATTAAAAACTGGGTAGAGCATGATACTATACATAAAGAATCCTAAAGATGCTACCAGAAAACTACTAGAGCTAATCAATGAATTTGGTAAAGTAGCCGGATACAAAATTAATGCACAGAAATCTCTTCCATTCCTATAAATTAATGATGAAAAATCTGAAAGAGAAATCAAGGAAACACTCCCATTTACCACTGCAACAAAAAGAATAAAATACCAAGGAATAAACCTACCTAAGGAGACAAAAGACCTATATGCAGAAAACTATAAGACACTGATGAAAGAAATTAAAGATGATACAAACAGATGGAAAGATATACCATGTTCTTGTATTGGAAGAATCAAAACTGTGAAAATGACCATACTACCCAAAGCAACCTACAGATTCAATGCAATCCCTATCAAACTACCAATGGCATTTTTCACAGAACTAGAGCAAAAAATTTCACAATTTGTATGGAAACACAAAAGACCCCGAACAGCCAAAGCAATCTTGAAAAAGAAAAACGGAGCTGGAGGAATCAGGCTCCTGGACTTCAGACTATACTGCAAAGCTACAGTAGTCAAGACAGTAATGGTACTGGCACAAAAACAGAAATATAGATCAACGGAACAGGATAGCAAGCCAAGAGATCAGCCCACGCACATATGGTCACCTTATTTTTGATAAAGGAGGCAAGAATATACAATGGAGAAAAGACAGCCTGTTCAATAAGTGGTGCTGGGAAAACTGGACAGTTACATGTAAAAAAATGAAATTAGAACACTCCCTAACACCATACACAAAAATAAACTCAAAATGGATTAAAGACCTAAATGTAAGGCCAGACACTATCAAACTCTTAGAGGAAAACATAGGCAGAACACTCTATGACATACATCACAGCAAGATCCTTTTTGACCCACCTCCTAGAGAAATGGAAATAAAAACCAAAACTAAATAAATGGGACCTAGTGAAACTTAAAAGCTTTTGCACAGCAAAGGAAACCATCAACAAGATGAAAAGACAACCCTCAGAATGGGAGAAAATATTTGCAAATGAAGCAACTGACAAAGGATTAATCTCTAAAATTTATGAGCAGCTCATGCAGCTCAATGTCAAAAAAACAAACAACCCAATCTAAAAATGGGCAGAAGACCTAAACAGACATTTCTCAAAAGAAGACATACAGATTGCCAACAAACAAATGAAAGAATGCTCAACATCACTAATCATTAGAGAAATGCAAATCAAAACTATGATGAGGTATCACCTCACACCAGTCAGAATGGCCATCATCAAAAAATCTACAAACAATAAATGCTGGAGAGGGTGTGGGGAAAAGGGAACCCTCTTCCACTGTTGGTGGGAATGTAAATTGATACAGCCACTATGGAGAACAGTATGGAGGTTCCTTAAAAAACTAAAAATAGAGCTACCATATGACCCAGCAATCTAGCTACTGGGCCTATACCCTGAGAAAACCATAATTCAAAAAGAGTCATGTACCACAATGTTCATTGCAGCTCTACTTACAATAGCCAGGACATGGAAGCAACCTGTGTCCACTGACAGATGAATGGATAAAGAAGATGTGGCGCATATATATAATGGAATATTACTCAGCCATGAAAAGAAACGAAATTGAGTTATTTGTAGTGAGGTGGATGGACCCAGAGTCTGTCATACAGAGTAAAGTAAGTCAGAAAGAGAAAAACAAATACCATATGCTAACACATATATATGGAATCTAAAAAAAAAATGTTCTGATGAACCTAGGGGCAGGACAGGAATAAAGATGCAGATGTAGAGAATGGACCTGAGAACACGGGAAGGGGAAGGGGAAGCTGGGATGAAGTGAGAGAGTGGCATGGACATATACACACTACCAAATGTAAAACAGGTAGCTAGTGGGAAGCAGCCGCATAGCACAGGGAGATCAGCTCGGTGTTTTGTGACCACCTAGAGGGGATGGCATAGGGAGGGTGGGAGGAAGATGCAAGAGGGAGGAGATATGGGGATATATGTATATGTATAGCTGATTCACTTTGTTATAAAGCAGAAACTAACACACCATTGTAAAGCAATTATACTCCAATAAAGATGTTAAAAAAAAATGGGTAGAGGACCTGAACATACATTTTTCCAAAGAAGACATACATATGGCCAACAGGCACATGAAAAGATGCTCAACATCACTGATCATCAGGGAAACGCAAATCAAAACCACAATGAGCAATCACCTCACACCTACCAGAATAGCTGTTATCAAAAAGACAACAAATAACAAATTGTGGAGAAAAGGGAACCATCGTACACTGTCAATAGGAATGTAAATTTGTGCAACCACTATGCAAAACATTAAGGAGAGTCCTCAAATAATTAAAAATAGGACTACCATACAATCCAGCAATTCAACTTCTGGATATTTTTCCAAAGAGAACAAAAACACTATTTGAAAGGATATATGCACCCCTTGTGTTAATTGCAGCATTATTTACAATAGCCAATACATGGAAGCAACCCAAGTGTCCATTGATAGATGAATGGATAAAGAAGATATATATATGACAGAAGCAAGGCAGATTTGGGAAATTTCCTGATACTTAAACAATAAATAAGTGTTACCAAAGAGTGACAAACAGAATTGTTGATAATATTTTAAGATGGGTATGTGGGGATCATTAAGTTTCCTTTGTGTGTTTGAGTTTTTTAAAAGTCTTGTGAGATAAAAATATATGTTAAATATTTTAGTTGTTAGCTATGCTGGAATTCTTCTGAATAGATCATAAAATAATTCCTAAGTCACCTCAATAATAACTGTTCTTATTAACAATTTTGTATTTTTAAGCAAAAATTTGTAGTTGACACAAAGATAAATAACTCATACTGTTATTATAACATATTATTATAACCTAAAAACTGTTAAAAATACTATAAGAACTCTAACATAAATTTGCTGTTTTTGTTTTTTTTTTACTTGCTTTTTATAGGTATTATAGTTACCTGAAATAAAAGCACCTTCAGTAGTAAATCTAACATTGGATTTTGCTGGAGACTCTGCAGCCTCCCGGGCAGTGAGCACAGGGACAGGTGCAGTGACAGGCTGGGAGAAACCTGTGACATTGCTGGGCCGCCCTGATGGAGCACAAGCTTGTGAAGAAGCTGCATGTAGATTTCACCCTCAGTACCAGTGACGCATCAAACCAGAGAATTTCTAGCAGGCCCATGAGCATGCAATATGGTTTCTTGGAAATATGCACTTTCCCGCCCCAAAGTGGTCCTTTGTACAGCTAACCTAACAGGACAATCAGAGCTCTTATCCTAGCAACAAAAACTTTAACCCCTAAGATTCATCATTGTCCTAATCAATCCCTGTATGTTTATTATTACCAATGACTCTCCATTTTAGCTTTTGGATCTTTAGTATAAGCACATGTTTGGAAAAGTATACAGTGAAATAATCAATGTTCACAAACATGACAGCAGCAAAATCAGCCTAAAATCTGATACTCATATCTAATGAAGTAATAGAGCTTTGGCAATAAGATTACAGGATTATTCTGTTACATAAAATTGTATAAGATAAGAATCTGAAAAAATGAGAACAGCAAGACCTTCTTATTTGCATATTAAACTATTCCACTGTGCTCCTGAAAAAGAAGTAAACCCAAGTTTTCGTGATTGTTAAAACAATGCATCAACTTTTTAAAAAATCTTTTTTCATGTTTGTTTGTTTACATGCTTCTAAGTTTTTATTGCCCAAAGTATATTAAATATGCATGTGTAATACAAAACATCAAACTGCTACATTGCTTAGTTTTAACTGATTTGTTTTCATAGTATCAGAAGAGAAAATAATTGAAAACAAAATCGTATGGGTTTAGTAATCATACACATATACACATACCATTTTGTAAATGAATAAAAGATAAAACATTCTTTATCAACAGGCTTCTTGTTTGATATCAGGTTGTCACACGTGACAACTGTACAACGTCAAGCCATGCTTTTTCAGTGCACAAGGCCATGTTCAAACTTGGAAAGGAGGGTGAATATGATGGTTGAAAAAGTCCAGTACTGTGGACCCAGGAACATTCCATAAATGTTGCTTGATAACAATGTGGTTCTACAAAATAAATATTCTTAAGGAAGTAACTTAGGTTAACATTTGCTACTTTTACTTAAATATAAATAAATCCCATTGAAAACAAAAAAAGCATTTGCTTTTTTCTTATTAATGTATAAAATCCAGGGAGAAAATCACCTTCTAGGCTGATGGCTTCTTTACATAATACAGGGGTGCCTGTATCTTTTCAAATTAGAATTTTGTCTGGGTATATGCCCAGGAGTGGAATTGCTGGATCCTATGGTAACTGTATTTTTAGTTTTTTAAGGAACCTCCATACTGTTCTCCATAGTGGCTGCACCCATTTACATCCCCACCAACAGTGTAGGAGGGTTCCCTTTTCTCCACACCGTCTCCAGCATTTATTATTTGTAGACTTTTTAAAAAGATTTTTAAAAACCTAAAAATATAAAAATAAAAAGCTTCATATGTTGAACGGTCATATATGCTTGTTAAATAAGAGCTGAGGTGAATTTTCTCTAATTCAGTATCTGCAACATCATTGTCTGCTCTCTGGGTTTCAATTTTGTGGTCACCTGATAGACCATCCACTGGAAGTATATGTCCATGTTCATTCTGTGGGCTCTGGTCACTGTGAGGTGGAGCCTGGCCAGGGCTAATCATCTTGGGGGTCAATAACAAATATCAGTGCTCCTGTTCCCTGGTCATAGTCAAATACAGGGTCAAAAAGTCAACGTGTCTCAGTAAGTCCCAAATTTGAAAATTAACAAAGCAGTTAAAACCTACAGCTAACATTATTCTTCATGATGGAAGACTGAATACTTTCCCTCTAAAGTCAGAAACAAGTCAAGAATGTTCATTCTCACCACATATAGTCAAGATTATTTTGGAGCTTCTAACTAGTTCAATAAACCAAGGAAAGAAATAAAAGGTATTCAGGGGACTTCCTTGGTGGTGCAGTGGATGACTCCACACTCCCAATGCAGGGGGCCTGGGTTTGATCCCCGGTCAGGGAACTAGATCCCACATGCTGCCACAACTAAGGAGCCCAGGAGCCGCAATTAAGGAGCTCATGAGCCACAACGAAGGAGCCTGCAAGCCACAACTAAGGAGACTGCCTGCCAGAACTAAGGCTTGGTGCAACCAAAAAAAGAGTCAGTGGAATGTGCAAAGTCTTTAAAAATAAATAAGTAAAAGGTGTTCAGATTGGAAAAGAAGCAGAAAAACTGTCTTTATTCATAGACAACAAGTTTATCTATGCAGATGATCTAAGGGAATCTCCAAAAAAGTATTAGAACTAAAAAGTAAAAAAAGTGTAAAAAAAAAAAGGAACTAAAAAATGAGTTCAGCAAAGTTGCAAGATACAAGATCAATTTACAGAAATCATTGTATTTCAGCTGTCGGGTCAGCAAGGTGGCAGAATAGGAGTTTTCTACCATCATCTTCACCCATGGATGAGACTATCTCTGTGGGAGCCCAGGGGTCCAGCAGAGAGGTTCCAGCACACCATTGAACAAAAAAATCCAAGAACAGATGGACTGAAGATGGTAAGAACAGTTTCACTTTACCCACATCACCACTCCCCCAAGGTGGCACAGCTTAGTACCAAGAGAAACCCCCTTGGCCCATAATTTCTCCCATGGGGGTAAGTGAGAGGTAGTGAATGAACTGGTCCACCCAAGCCATGCTGAATGCTGCCTAAGAGGCCCACTTCTTTCTTGCCTATCCAGAATCCCGAGGTATTTGAAATGGCTAGATAGGGGAGAGGCTGGGTGCAGGGAAGAGAGATGGGAATTACAGCAACCAGGACTCAGACTCAACAAAGGGCTGAGGATCCTACTGACGGACAGACTCCACCAGGAGGCCTGCCCACCAGCCCCTTGGGACACCTCACATGCAGACCCCCACAAATGGGACACCCCCACTGGTCTGTTCATAGATTGTAAGAATGATATTGTTAAAGTGTCCTTAAATGATCTACAGATTCAATTATAATCTCTATCAAAATCCCAATGGCATTTTCATGAAATAGAATAAACAATCCTAAAATTCCTATGGAACCGCAAAAGCCACTGAATAGCCAAAGAAATCTTGAGAAAGAAGAACAAAAGCTGAAGACATCACAATTCTTGATTTAAAGTTATATTACAAAGCTATAGTAATCAAAACAATATAGTACTGGCATAAAAACAGACACAAAGACCAACAGAACAGTATTGAAAGCCTAGAAATAAAACCACCCATATGTCAACAACTAATCTTTGACATGGGCATCAAGAACACACAATGGGGAAAGAATAGTCTCTTCAATATATGGTGCTGGGAAAACTGGATATTCACATGCAAAAAAATAAAATTGGACCCTTATCTTACTGTATACACAAAAATTAATTCAAACTAAATTAAAGACTTAAATGTAAATCCTGAAACTGAAAAACTAATAGAAGAAAATGTAGGGGAAAAGCTCATTGACATTGGTCTTGGCAATGATATTTTTGGATATGACACCAAAAGCACAGGCAACAAAAGCAAAAATCAACAAGTGAATCGCATCAAAGTAAAAAGTTTCTGCCACAGCAAAGGAAACTATCAACAAAACAAAAAGGCAACCTACAGAATGGAAGAAAATATTTGTAAACCATAAACCAAATCTCTTTAAAGCGAGATTAATATCCAAATATATAAGGAACTCATACACCTCAATAGCAAAAAACCAAATAATCTAAAAATGAGCAAAGGACCAGACCTTATTTTTCCAAAGAAGACATACAAATGGCCAACTGTTACATGAAAAGGTGATTAATGTCATTAATCATCAGGGAAATACAAAGCAAAACCACAGTGAGATATCACCTCACCCCTGTTAAGATGGCTATTATAAAAAAGACAGGAAATAATAGGGGCTGGCAAGTATGTGGAGAAAAGGGAACCCTTGTGCACTGTTGGTGGGAATGTAAATTGGTACAGTCACTATGGAAAATAGAATGGAGATTCCTCAAAAAATTAAAAATAGAACTACCATACGATCTAGCATATATCTTCTGGGTATATATGCGAAGGAAATAAAATCTGTATCTCAAAGAGATATATGCACTCCAGTGTTCATTGCACCATTATTATGATAACCAAGACATGGAAACAACCTAAATGTCTGTTGACATATGACTGGATAAAGACAATATGGTACACGTACACAGTGGAATACTCTTCCACCTTAGAAAAGAAGGAAATCCTACCATTTACAGCAATGTGGATGAACCTGGAGGACATTATGCTAACTGAAATAAGCCAAACACGTAAGGATAAATATTACATGATCTCATGTGTGGAATCTAAAAAAGATGAACTCATTGAAACATAGAGCAGAATGGTGGCTACCAAGGACTGTGGGGCTGGGGGAAATGAGGAGATGTTGGTCCAAGGGTACAAACTTCCAGTTATACGATGAGTAAGTTCTGGAGACCTAACAGATAGCATGGTGACTATAGTTAATAATGTATTGTATACTTGAAATTTGCAAAGAGAGTAGATCTTAAGTGTTCTCACCACACACACACACAAAATGGTAACTATGTGAGGTGACAGATATCTTAATTAGTTTGACTGTGGTAATCTTTTCACAATGCGTAATAATATCGAAACATCATGTGGCACACCTAAATGAGTACAATTTTTATTTGTCAATTATATTTCAATAAAGCTAGAGAAAAATCTGTTTTATTTCTGTAATAACAATGAACAATCAGAAATTGAAATTTGAGAAATCATACCAATTACAATACCATCAAAAAATATGAAATACTTAGCAATTAATCTGACAAGATATATAAGATAACAAGATACAAAATACAAGATACAAGATAACATCTGACAGTGAAAACTACAAAACGTTGCTGAGATAAGTTAAACATCTACAACAATTAGATAAACAAGAAGATAAAGCTGAAAGACTAACTATTTGATTTCAAGACTTATTGAAAAACTACAGTAATCAAGATGGTGTGGTACTGGGGTCAAGATAGATAAATTCATCAGTAGAATATAACTGAAAGTTCAGAAACAGACCCACATGAATATGGACAACTGGTATTTGACAAAGGTGCAAAGGCAATTCAAATGAAAACTATTCTTTTCAACAGCTCGTCCTGGAACAATGGTATATACATATGCATACCTCACACCATATACAAAAATGAATTCTAAATGGACCACAGACCTAAAATTAAAACCTAATTCTAAAAATTTCAGAAGAAAACAAAGAAGAATATTTGTAGTCTTGCTTAGATACACCACCAAAAAAAAAAAATTTGATAAATTAGACTTCATCAAATGTAAGAACTTCCCTTTGAAAGACAATTTTAAGAAAATGGAAAGAAAAGCCACAGACTAGGAGAAAATATTTGCAAATCACATATCTGTTAAGGACTTGTACCCAGAATAAATAAACAATTTTCAAAATTCGATAAGAAAATAAATAACTCATTTAAATAACAGACAGAAGGTCTTAACAGACACTACCAGTGAAGACATACCAATGGCAAAGGAACACATAAAAAGATGCTCAACATTATTACGTTATTAGTCATTAGGTTAATGCAAATTAAGATCACAATGCAGGGGACTTCCCTGGCGGCGCAGTGAATAAGACTCTGTGCTCCAAATGCAGGGGGCCTGGGTTCGATCCTTGGTCAGAGAACTAGATCCCACATGCATGCCACAACTAAGGAGCCCTGGAGCTGCAACTAAGGAGCCCACCTGCTGCAACTAAGACCTGCTGCCACCAAATAAATAAATACATATTTTAAAAAAATATCGCAATGCAATATCACTACATACCTATTAGAATATCTTAAATGGAAAAGACCATCCCCTCAACAATTACCGAAATGAAGGGCATGAGCACATTTGGGCTCTAGGCTGCTGTTTACCAAGAGCTTAACTGAAAAACTCCCAACGGCAACCTATCACAGTGCGTTTCTATTGAACTCTTACCAGCAGACGAGGAAAATCTTTTAAATGCAAACCTCTCCTAGACATTTATGGGATTTAGAAATGGTTAATTTACCTGTGGCTTTTGGGGAGATCATCATGGTCAGTCCCTCCTGTTCTCAACTTTCTTTTACAAGCCCCAAATTTAGTTGGAACAAGTGCACTTTGTGAAAATGCAAAAAATATAACAGTTGTATCTAATACCACCTATGAACATAATGTCATGTGCTCATTTAGACCGGCAAAAACGGACCTCCGACGAGAAATTAAATTAAATGTCTGCTGGGCTTAAATATCACACACAAAGTCAGCTTAAACATTAACAAGGGACAATATCTCTACCAAAGATATACGGCACAAAGTCAAAGTGACTTTGATAACTACTGCTTTCTTATTTGCTCAATGAGAAACTTTGTTCTCTAAAATCAGACTATGAGACACTTTGTTCTTTGAAAATGTATCAGTAAGAATGAAATGCCCCTCTCTTGGCTGGTCTCTTTGATATAGAGAACCAGCCTCACATCTCACACCTGGAACAGGGGTTTCTGGATACATCATTTAGTATCTATCTTAATTTGTAGTTCCCAAGTTACCAAGACCTTTGCAGTCCAGACCTAATGTTGAACTCTTTACACGCGGCCCTATAATTGCTTTTGACCCTATCAGAACAGTTTCACTGACATTTCACCTACCTAAACCCTTCCTTAAAATCTCATAACTCCATTCCTTTGTCTCCTGAGGTTATTCCGCTGTATGGCCTCGCTCACTGCAGGCCAGGGTCAGAATCATAAAGGTGATTCTGTGGGAATACAGGTTCGTCGGACAACAGGTGATCTTAGGCTGATGGGGAAAGGAGGAAAAGCTTTACATGTCCTCAGATAATACCTGTTTTCACACATTTTATCTATTCACAATTGTTTGCGTGTTTTTTTGTTTTTGTTTTTGTTTTTTTTGGTACGCGGGCCTCTCACTGTTGTGGCCTCTCCCATTGCGGAGCACAGGCTCCGGACGCGCAGGCTCAGCAGCCATGGCTCACGGGCCCAGCCGCTCCGTGGCATGTGGGATCTTCCCGGACCGGGGCACGAACCCGTGTCCCCTGCATCGGCAGGCGGACTCTCCACCACTGCGCCACCAGGGAAGCCCCTGTTTGCGTGTTTTTTAAAGAAAACGGTTAGTCACTATTTCACTAGAAAGCATTTTAACACCATTGATCTAGTATCTAAACCACAATTTTGTTCTAAAACAGAAAACAGAGAGAGAAGTTGGGTGAGAAAGGTCACCTACTGATTCCACTTGAGCAGCAGAAGCTTCTCGAGGAGCGCATGCGCAGTAGCTCAGTCTTCCCGCGCCCCTCCGCGCGCGGAGCGATCTCGGCGCGGCCGGAACTACAGTTCCCAGCAGCCCGCGCGGCGGGCGAGTGTGTCCGGGACTCTAAGAGTGAAGCCAGGCCGTACGGGCCTACTGGGCTGCTGCTCACGGGAAGCGGTTTGCAGCCCTTTCTGCCGCCAGTGGCGGCGGCGGCGGCGGCGGGGAGATGGAAGACCCAGGGTCGGAGGTGAGTAGCGGGCTGGGCCCGGCCTTGTGCAGAGCCCGGGGGGTGCTGGGCCGGACTTGGGGTCCGGGGGGCTTAGGGGGCCTGGGGCCTAGGAGGCCTGGGGGGCCTAGGAGGCCTGGGGGTCTGGGGGCCTGGGCCTGGGGGGTTTGGGATCTGGGGCCTGGCGGACTAGGGGCCTGGGGGTCTGGAGGCCTAGAGTTTGGGGCCTAGCGTCTGGGGCCTGGGAACCTAGTGGGCCTGGGGGAGAGGGCCCCGCAGCAACAAGGGCCGCCCGGCTCGGGGACCAATGCTCGGCGCGGGCGCGGCGTGGGTTCCGAGGCCGACTGCCTCTTGGGGGAGCGTGCTCCCTGCTCCTGGGAGAAGGGGTGCGGAGGGGCCCCTGCGGTCCACGGGCGCGAGCTCGGGCTCGCGGAGGCTGGGGCTCCGTTAGGTCTCCGCGAGAGCTTTCCTTCTTCGTTCCCTTCGGAAAAATCTCCTTCTGTAAGTGCGGGGTTGTCTAGATAACCGTGTTTTGGCTTATTTTTATAGATAATAGAATGTGTCCCTCCAGCTGGGCCTGAGGCGTCCGAGTCAACACCCGAGGAAGATGAAGATGACATTCAGTTCGTTAGGGTAAGTAGTGGCGATATTCGGGTTTTTCCGAGTCAGAGACTATGCGTGATAAGCCGTGATGTGAGTACCCCTCACCTGTTCGTTCATCATGCAGCAAACGTGTGTGAATGTCTGATAGGGACTGTACACTGTGGAGCAGGGCATAGGAGTAGGGAATTTGCCCGAAGAGGTGTCTGAGCAGCCCCACTAGGCATCACAAAGCCTGTGGCCTGCGGTGCGTGTTGTACCCTGAATCTCGCCTCTTCCCCTGCACTTAGAGCCGTTCATGTACGCAGGGTTGTGGTCTCCTAAGACTGTTTTGAAATGAGACAAGAGTAACTTCTAAAAGATAGCACACAGGTTAGGGAGAAGGGGCGGCTAGTGATGAGGAATGAGGTAGAAAACCAGAAGGGCTGCAGGAACTCACCTTCTGAGCCTGTGTGTCTCCATAACGTGAAGGTGGGTGGCTTGAAGACTTCACTAAGCTCCGAGCTCATCCTGTTACAGCACAGTCCAGCAGGCGAGGTTCACAGTGAAGGGCCCGTATCACCAGGAGCATCCTGTATCTTTCTGTTTTTATTCCCTTCGGACAGTAGTTTTCAAGCATGAGTAAGTAGAAGTGTGTGGATTCCTGGACCTCACTCCAGACCTATGGAATCAGAAATGGGAGGTGGGGCCCAGGAATCTTCATGTTGGTGCAAATGCAGGGGTGAATGAAGCTGTGAACACACTTTGTAAAACATTGGTTGCAAAAACTGAAGGGGGTGCTATGATACACTTGAGGATAATTTCCACCCCACACTGTTAAAGTTTTATAAAGGCTCTGCTTAAAGTAGTATCTTAGTTAGCTAGAGAATATTTCTACTGTGAACGACTCTTTTTGAATATTGTAGTTAGTTGAGGTTTGCTGTTAAAGGTGTATAATCTTTTTTAAAGGTTTGCCTGTTTAATGTTTGTGTGTTTCTTAGTTGCTGTAGGTTTAAGGCAACCATGTAATTGACTTGTTTTTATTTTTATATTAATTTTTTTCAGTTTTTTTTGACATCTTTATTGGAGTATAATTGCTTTACAATGGTGTGTTAGTTTCTGCTTTATTACAAAGTGAATCAGCTATACATACACATGTATCCCCATATCTCCTCCCTCTTGCAAATGACTTGTTTTTAAATGAAACAAAATTCCCTCCCTAAAGGTTGTGGTAACATTGTTTTTATGTTCTAGTAGGGTTATATAGAAATTCTTTAAAAGATCAAGATCATTTCCTTGACATTCTTCCCCACAATAGTGCATGTGGTACTTTTTTCTTGACACTTGGAACTTTTATAAATTTGGGGATACCAAGAAGGATTGTATGCTCACTTTGCCTCCCAATGTGGTGAGGAGTAAGCGATGTAGCTGTGGAAATTGAAGAGCCATGATGTCTGTTTTTGTACTGAAAAACATTTGGAAAGAGGATTGCAGGTGTCATTAGGAAAAATAATTTAGGTTCTTCCTGACCGTGGTATAAAGACAATGAATAGGATATGATGACCTTGATGGTGTTTTGTGCAGCTCTAGCTAGGCGTGACACAAGTGTTTATGATTTGTGTGCCTTATTTTGAGAAACACAGTAGGATTCTACAAAATTAAGGTTGGAGAAATAAATAGGTGTAATTTTGTGTCATACTCTCAGGATTAAATGCATAATCATGTTGTAAATTCTGACTGAGTTAATAGTAATATATCAGCTTGTGTTCAGGTGAGGTTTAGAAATCTTAATTTAAATTTTATTTTAAATATAGAGATTTTTTTTGTATCTTCGCATCCAGAGTAGTGTACATCCAGCTTGATAGAACCTCTTAGAAATAGCCTTGTTTACAATTAGAGGATTGAAGATTTGACAGCTCAATAAGAAATGAATTATATGCACTGAGTGGAATCGCAGTACGAGAAGAATCTAGTAAAAATATTCCTGTTGCATTTAAATGGTGCCACATAAAAAGGATCATTTAATTCTACTTTAAACTACATTCAGATCAGAATTTACTTTCCTCTCACCCCATCCTATGCTGGGTTCCATCAGGATGTGTTTATTACTATGTTTTTATAGTATCATCCAAAGAAGATGAAATGCTACTGGGTACAATGCTCTGCTTGAGGGTTCTCAGATACAAAACAATTTTTGTGTTCTTTTTATATTTTTTATCAAGAAGTATGTTACTGGGCTTCCCTGGTGGCGCAGTGGTTGGGCTTCCGCCTGCCGATGCAGGGGAGACGGGTTCGTGCCCCGGTCTGGGAGGATCCCACGTGCCGCGGAGTGGCTGGGCCCGTGAGCCATGGCCACTGAGCCTGCGTGTCCGGAGCCTGTGCTCCGCGGTGGGGGAGGCCACAACAGTGAGAGGCCCGCATACCGGCGGGGGGAAAAAAAAAAAAAGAAGTATGTTACTACTTGACGTATTCTGGTTTGGATTTCTTAGTTTTTTTGTATAAATCTTATTTTCCAGCCTCAGTCTGCATTGTGGCACAGCATCCTCTTTGTATGCTGCCATATACATAAGCCCCAAACTAAACACAATATGCTAAAAAAAAGGAATGATGAAAATTGGGGAGTACAGAAAGAGCTCTTATCTTTGGTGTAAATTTTCCTGAAGTGCAGTGTACATACAGAAGAGGGCACTTGCTCATTATTATCCTTGCCCTCACTCTACTTTAGTATTAAATTACCATTTGTCTGCATTGGTTTTCTTCCTTTTTTTTTTTTTTTTTTTTTTTTTATTTTGTGGTACGCGGACCTCTCACTGTTGTGGCCTCTCCCGTTGCGGAGCACAGGCTCCGGACGCGTAGGCTCAGTGGCCATGGCTCACGGACCCAGCCGCTCCGCGGCATGTGGGATCTTCCTGGACCAGGGCACGAACCCACGTCCCCTGCATCGGCAGGTGGACTCTCAACCACTGCGCCACCAGGGAAGCCCTGGTTTTCTTCTTAACTGATCATCCCACATTTCATACTCTCCTAATTTTCTTCTTTTTTTTTTTTTAAATAATTAGCAGTTCAAGTTTATTTTTTATTTTTTAAAATATTTATTTATTTGGCTGTGCTGGCTCTTAGTTGCGGCATGCGGGATCTTCTTTGCAACATGTGGGATCTTCGTTGTGGCCTGCAGGATCTTTTTTTAGTTGTGGCACACAGGATCTTTAGTTGAGGCACATGGGATCTTTAGTTATGGCATGTGGGATCTAGTTCCCTGACCAGGGATTGAACCTGGGCCCCCTGCATTGGGAGCATGGAGTCTTAGGGAAGTCCTGTCTCCTAATCTTCTTGAAGCACAGCTTTAATGTGGTTCCCGTCTCAACACTACTAGTTGATTCCTTTGCCTGTAAAATAAAATCTGGGTTTTCAACTGGGGTATTTAAGGCCTGGTGTATGTTGAAGGTAGTATGTATGTAAAGAAAAGATTGAAGAGATTTGATATTTGGTTGCATAAGGATATGGAGGATGAAGCAGAGATATCAAAGAACTCCATGCTTTTGAGCTTAGATGTGTAAAAGATTATTGATAACCATCCCAGTTAAAAAATACTGTACCATGATATCTGTGTCTTTTTAACATTATCCCTGGTCTACTTCCCGTTTCTAAAGGAGTACATGGCTTTTTTCCTCTATATAGATTTAGGCTCTTTTTGGGTTTTGTCATCATTGCATATTGGTGTTCTCTGAATCTTTACCTCTGCTGGTTCTGTTTCTGATTATTTTGCACCACTGGTCAGGCCACCTCTTCACAGGAATTCTTGCTAATTCCAACCAAAAAACCCCTAGTGATTGTAAAGGCACATTTGGTTTGAATGATTGTTAATGACTTGTAAATTTGCTGACTTCCTTTTTAGGAGGGACCATCAAGACCTGTTCTTGAATACATTGATCTGGTCTGTGGTGATGATAAAGAGCGTAGTACCTATCATAGTGATGTAAGTATATTATATTTGTGTTCCTTCAGTTGTGTCATTAAGTGCAGTATGTGCTGGAGGTGGCTTGAACTGGCTTGCAAGAATTGTTTGTTAAATTTGAGCTGATTGTTAAACATAGGCATTATTAAAAATTCAAGTATAACTCAGCCATAAGAAAGAATGAAATAATCCATTTGCAGCAACATGGATAGACCTAGAGATTATCATACTAAGTGAAGTAAGTCAGAAGGAGAAAGACAAACACCATATGATACTACTTATATATGGAATCTAAAGTATGATACAAATTAACTTATTTACAAAACAGAAACAGACTCACAGACATAGAAAACAAATTTATGGTTACCGAAGGGGAAAGATAGGGGAGGGATAAATTAGGAGTTAGGAATTTGCAGATACAAACTACTGTATATAAAGTGGATAGACAACAGGGTCCTACTGTATTTTGTAATAACCTATAATGGAAAAGAAAGTGAAAAAAGAATATATATAACTGAATCACTTTGCTGTACTCCAGAAACTAACATAACGTTGTAAATCAACTAACTATACATCAGTTTAAAAATTTAAGTATATAAAAATTTAAAAGTAAATAGATTATCATGTTTAAGGTAATAGATGCTCAAAACTCTTCATACCCTAATGTCTACACACTTGAGGTTATTTACATCTGTTGTACTGTGTGGTAGAAATATGGTATAACAATGTGCTCCTGAAGGAAGATGGAAGTGTTTACAGCGAGGTAATTGGCAAACTATTGTACAGAGCAGGTCGTGATTTATTATTTGTTCATTGTCTAAACTGAAGGAAGTGATGGATGAAATGTTAACATAGATTAAGCCTAAAAACATAGGTCTCTATCTACTAGACTCTATGCTATACAAAAAATTGAGGAAATCTTGCAGTATTTGAAAACTCTTCATTGATTCAACAAAGATGTTGATGTTATCATTGATGAATGAGTGGAGTTCTGATATACATCTTTTTTTACATTCTTAATAATGTAAATGAAAGTATCAACCACTCTTCACACTAGAACCATACTTGTAAATCATATGAGCAACTTTTCTGTTGAATTGGGTGATCATCAAAAGTTCAGTCAGATTTTGTGACATTATTATTGGCTATAGAATTCAAAAAACTGATAGTGCATTTTTCAAGAAATAGCAAGTCATATTGAAGTTATAGGTATAAACTGAAAATCAAGGTAAGTATTCTAGTTTAAAAAATTTATTTCTAAAATTATATAAAGAAATCATTAACAGAAGTTTTTACATTAACTCTAAAAGTGTTATCATGACTTTTACTTACATATGTAAAATTATTTTTCAGATTTTGTTCCCTAAAATTCCAAAACGACAGGGTGATTTTTTGCATTTTTTAAATGCGAAGAAAGTGAAAATAGGCACAGAAAGTAATAATAGGAACAAAAACTATTGTGGATTGTCTAAGTCTAAGGAATCAAATTTCAAATCTGTTGAACAACCAATCATTGAAGAAAAGCCATCATGTTCACCAAAGGAAGAAATGGATAATCTTGTGCTTCCAGATTGTTGGAATGAAAAACAAGCATTTATGTTTATAGAACAGTACAAATGGCTTGAAATAAAAGAAGGTAAATTAGGATGTAAGGATTGCTCAACAGTTCGGCGTTTGGGGTTGAAAGCAGAAAAGCATGTCCATGTGTCCAAGGAGTGGATTGCATATTTAGTAACCCCTAATGGCAGTAATAAAACTACTAGACAAGTTTCTCTGCGAAAAAAAATTAGGGAACATGATGTTTCTAAAGCCCATGGTAAAATTCAGGATTTGTTAAAGGAATCAGTTAATGACTCAGTTTCTAATTTAGTGCATAAACAAAGTAATAAAAATATTGATGCTACTGTGAAAGTTTTCAATACTGTTTATAGTTTAATAAAACATAATAGACCTTTATCTGATATTGAAGGGGCAATAGAATTACAAGAGAAAAATGGAGAGGTCAGTTGTTTAAATACACGATACAGTGCAACAAGACTAGCAGAGCATATTGCAAAAAAAATGAAGATGACAATATTTAAGAATATTATAGAAGAAAATGCCAAAATCTGTGTTGTAGTTGATGAGGCATCCACAGTTTCAAAGAAAAGGACCTTCGTGATTTATCTCCAGTGCACAGTTCAGTCGGTTCTTGCACCCATTATGTTATTTGTTGCTTTAAAAGAACTGGTGTCAACCACAGCAGAGTGTATTTTCAATACATTATTGAGTACTTTAAATGATTGTGGTGTCACTAATGAATATTTGAAAGCAAATTTAATTGCATTTTGTTCTGATGGTGCTAATACAGTGCTGGGAAGAAAGTCTGGAGTAGCTACAAAGTTGTTAGAAAATTTTCCTGAAATCATTATTTGGAACTGTTTAAACCATCGATTGCACTTGTCCCTTGATGATTCAATATCTGAAATAAAACAGGTGAATCATTTAAAAATATTTCTCGATAAAATTTATTCTACTTATCATCAATCTAATAAAAATCAAAACAAGCTTTTAGAAAATGTAGCTAAAGATCTTGAAATTGAAATTGTTAAAATTGGCCGGATACTGGGACCAAAATGGGCAGCATGTAGTTTTCAAGCTGCTACTGCTGTATGGCGTGCATATCCTGTATTATATATGCATTTTTCTCATTCTCATTCTGGTTTGGCCAAGAGATTAGCTAACATTAATTTCTTGCAAGACCTTGCTTTAATGATTGACATTCTTGAAGAATTTTCACTACTTTCAACTGCGTTACAGTCAAGCTCAACTAACATTCAGAAAGCACAAAAATTGATCAAACACACCCTAAAAGCCTTGGAAAATTTAAAAATTGGTGCTGGAAAGCATGAATCTCAAATTGAAGGTTTGATTAAGTCAGATAAGTTTAAAGATATTCCATTTAATAAAAATAATAAATTTAATGCCCTTCCTAGGAACATGTTACTAGAAAATCTAATTCAACACATGAACTTACGTCTTTTATCTGACAGGAACCATGATGAAAGTATTTTTAATTATTTTGATTTGCTAGAACCTTTTACATGGCCTTATGAAGAAATAACTTCACCATGGATAACTGGTGAAAAAAAATTATTTCATTTGTGTGAAATTTTAAAATTCGAAATTGATTTGAATGATTTTCGGGAATTTGTAAATAATAATGTAAAGTCAAACAATGTTTCAATTCCTACAACCGTACACAAAGCTAAAAAGATAGTTAGCACCATTGCCGTCAATAGTGCTGAAGCTGAAAGAGGTTTCAATTTAATGAACATAATTTGTACAAGGGTGAGAAATAGTTTAACAGTAGGTCATATATCAGATTTAATGACTATAAGTTTGTTGGGAAAAGAGCTGATTGGGATGCAACTCCCTTTGTAAAATCCTGGTCAAATTGCAATCACAGGTTAGCTACATATACAAGAGTTCGGCAAAAGTCAACAAAAGCCTGTGAGAATCAGTTGGCTATATGGACCGTACAGTAAAGAGTATTGTGTGGGAATTCCCTGGTTAGGTCTTGGTACTTTCACTGCCGTGGCCTGGGTTCAATCCCTGGTCAAGGAACTAAGCTCCTGCAAGCCGCATGGCGTGGACAAAGAGAAAAAAGTATGTATATGATTTTATCATTTGTAAATTGTATGCTGCACATCTTTTATATACATACATTTTTATTTCAAAAGCCAGTTGTTAAACTTTATTCAGCACGTTGCTGTTTAAAAGGCATTCTCCAAAGAGATAAAGTTGATTGTTTTTAGGAGCAATGGGTTTTTAGAGGTTGGTCCATGTCTGCTAGAGTGGGCCAAATACATATTTCAGGGGATCCTATACAGAACATCCAACAATTCCATTTTTGCTTTGTTTTATTTTTTTGTGAGGATATGAAAGAGTAATATAACCCAGATAACTTCTAAGCCCTGGAAGTTATATCAAATAAAAGAGAAATGGAATAAAAACTACAAGCCTTGTGACTTTTGTCTTTCTCATTTCTATATCTGCACTATCTAATATGGTAACCACTAGCAACATGTGGCTATTAAGCATTTGAAATGAGTTCAGTAGGACTAAGAAAGTAGATTTTAAAATTAATTTTAATTAAACATAAAAACTAAAGCAGTGTGAAATATTTTTGTTGAACTCAACTTATTTGTTTTTTTCAAAATACATTTAACTTTGTTATCTTGCTTAAGGTGTGATTGTTGGAATGTGCTTGTCAGACTCCATGTGCTATGTCTGGTATTACATATAAACATCACTGATTGAGTTGGTGTTGGATTCAGTGTAAATTATTTTTTCCTATGAATCAATGTAACGTAGTGTATTTATCTGAATATTTTACGCTGACAACAGGAATTACAGTGATTACTTCTGTAAATCATAATTGGTAATTGATATACTTGTTTTACTTATTATTTTTCTAGTTTAGACATGAATATGAACGAACTTTAAATTTAAAAATGAAGGCATACTGAAAAAGCAACAAGTAGAACTGCAGAAGCTAGTCCTACAACTGGGACAGTAAACAGAAAGACTGGAAGAAGGTATGTTGCAGATTTCACAGTGAATGACGATTGCAGTTTGTTGTGGCAGAGAAAAACAAGCTATAATTTAACAAAAAATAAGACAGTAAAGTAACAATATTGAGACAGTTCCAGCAAATGCATAATGAATGAGTGAATGAAGTTACCTTTCAAAAGTCAAAAAAGAATTGAAATTTAGTCGCCTGAAATCACAATGAAATGTCCAACAGAATTTTTTTGAACAATTTTTAAAAGGATTGAGTTTGTTAAGTTTGGCCAGATATAAAACAGCTTGGATTCTTGCATGAAAAAGAACTAGTTTTAGATAGATGGATAGTAAAGTTCATTATTTTAGTTATAGAAATTGTTAGAAATTTATGAGTTAAAGCCTAAAAATGTCTTATAAAAAAGTACAGAGTCTTCAGTAGTCACCAAATGTTGCCTGTAGAATACAGGAATTTTTAACAATATTAAAGATTAATGGATTCAAAATCTGAAAAATTACAGGTACTTTTCTTTAGCTTTAGATGAGTTATGTAATAGCAAATGTGCTGTCCAAGTAATACTTGGAGTGCATTTTGTCTCATAGGACTTAAAAATTTACAAAGAAATAATTTCAATTCATGGCCTATATAGCTATATTTTAATCTTTAAATTATCAAGAGTTTCATCTAGATGAGAAAAAATTACTTCTTGTCACAATAAATGGCATTCCAGCTAGGTTAGGTCAAAAGTCAGATTTCATTGGACTTTTTAAATGAGCTTGGTGTTTCCCCTATTTCTTCATTCCACTGTATGATACAGTTTGAGAGTACCTGTGCTCAGTTTTCCGAAATGGTCTCTATGATAGTGTCATGGGTACAGTTGTTAGGTGTTAAGTGCTATGAGTCAACATCAGCTTCCAGGATTGCTGAACGAATTAAAAGACAATGAATTTAGTGATTTGTGTACTCTGCCACTTGGTTGAATTGTGGAAAAGTTTTACAAAACTTACTGTACTGTTAACACCAGTTCAAGATGTTCTTGCAACAACAGAAATGCTAGTCAAATATTTAATTAATAATCAAAGAGAAAATTGGGCCATTTGTTTTCTGCTCAGTATTACACAGAATATGAATGATCTAAATTTGAAGCTCCAAGTAAGGGAAAAAGCCTACTTGTGCTACCTAGACAAATACTAGAATTTATTTATTTATTAAAGAAAAAAATTTAAATATTTATTTATTTATTTATTTATCTTTGGCTACATTGGATCTACATTGCTGCGCGCGGGCTTTCTCTAGTTGCGGTGAGCGGCAACTACTCTTTGTTGCGGTGCGCGGGCTTCTCATTGCAGTGGCTTCTCTTATTGGGGAGCACGGGCTCGAGGCATGTGGGCTTTGTTGCTCTGCGGCACGTGGGATCTTCCCGGACCAGGGCTCCAACCCGTATTCCCTGCATTGGCAGACGGATTCTTAACAACTGCGCCACTAGGGAAGCCTCTAGAATTTATTTTGAAAATGAAACTTTAAAAAATAAAAGAATAACTTTACACATTTTTCTAATATGAATTGGTATGCATAAGATTTTAACTGTTTTTGACAGGTAAATTTACTACAAAAACTACAAGAAAAATTTGAAAAATGTTACTTACTGATAAGTTTAGAGTTGCTTTTCAATTTACCCAGTAACTCTGAGTTCAGTGTTAGCAATACTGAGCTGACACAAGATTTATTGAATTTACTTAACTTGGACAAATGTAGTTTTCAAACTGATGTGCTTTTGCTCTGAAGGCAAATCAATTTTTTTAAAATGGATGAGCAGGATTTTTCTGGTGTGGATTTAAAAAGTAAAGGAAAAATTTTCTTTCAGGTACTGGCAAACTTAAATGTGTTTGGAACAGTATGGGTATGTGAATCTACTTTTTTCAACTGTAAGTTTTATGAAATTTATGTATAGATCAAGTATTTGTGAGGAAAAAGGCATTCAGATAAATTGAGATGAGCTTTAAGTATAAAATACACATCAGATTTTAAAGACTTAGTATGTAAATCATCCCCATTAATAACTTTATATTGATAACATGTTGAAATAATATTTTGGAAAAACTGAGTTAAATAAAATATTAAAATTAAATCCATCTATTTATTTTAACTTTAGAATTACATATGTAATTAGAAGTACATTATAATTCTTCTGGACAGTACTCTGTATCTGACGGTACTCTCAAATCTGGGTTTCTCTAATCCAGACCTCACTCTTGACTTCAAGATCCATAGTCAGCTTGCCTTATCATTTTCACGTGTTGTCCCATAGGTATCCAAGCTGAATATGTCCAAAGCTGAACTTATGCCTCACCATATGTGTTTTGGAGAATGGCATGACTATCCACCTAGTTTCTCAAACTCGAAACTTAGAAGATATTTGAAACCTTTTCTTTATCTTGCCTTTTCTCTCTCACCTTTTAAATATCTCTGAATCTATATTTTCCTCGTTATCATCACTGCCCTTGTTTCTCTTGCTTAGAGTACAATAATAACTGCGTCACAACTCTCACTACCTTCATTCTTGTCCCTTCCTAATACATCCTCCACAGTAACTCAGAAATGGCCATTCTGAAATACACATTTATTCTTATAACTTTTATTGGTCAAGAAGACATTCAGACTCATAACAGAAAACCCAACTTAAATCACTTGAATGGACTTATCATTTTGAATAACAAGAAATCTGGAGATGGCTGCAGGCTTTGCTTGAGTAGCTCAGTGGTATCATTGCTGTGTTACCTGGGATGCTTTTGGCCTTTCCCTTAGGGTTATAGCATGACTGGCACAGTTTTACACATGCTGGATTTAAGGCAAGAAGGCAAGAGGTGGAACAAGCCCTGGGTATCAAAAAATCAAAAGGTTTGCCAGAAGCCTTTTCTAGTAGATTTGCATTTCACTGGCAAGAACTGTGTCAATGTGGCCATCCCTCATTGCAGTAGAGGCTTGGAATGTGAATTTTTACCTTTCCTAGCTTCTGTAATAAAGGTAAGCAAGGGGGGCAAGGGGAGTGGATGGTAGTTTAGCCAGTCTGTGAGGTTTACCATTTTTCTCCCCTGCTGAAAATCCTTCACTAGTTCCACACTTTCTTCAAGATAGTAAAGTTCAACCTTTCTGGTTTCCTTATAATAAGAGTTCAATTTTTTTGTCTTTTTCCCCTACTAGGTAGTGAGTTTCTTGAAAAGAGTCTATAACCCTGGTTATTAGCAATGTCTAGCACATAGTAGAAGCTCAGTGAATGCTTGCATAGTATTGGACATTTCCTACATATCAGTTCATTTTTATGAATCGTTTACATCTCCAAATATTCCTATTTCCCAGTGAACTTCTAAGGGAAATAAGATACTCTTCTGTTTTAAATTTCAGGTATATAGTTATGCCTTATATAACCTTTCATGTTTACTTTGAAGAGAAATTGAGGTACTCTTAAAAATGAGTTGAAAATATTTACTGGTTTTTTAATATTATAGAGATGTTCAGGGTTTGGACAGAATTTTCAACAAGATTTTTATATTTAGCATTTTTTTTAAATTGTAGTTGATAGTGTGAAAAACAAAAGCATCTTATAACCAACTTACCTTATAATCAGTACTGCTACCTGGTTTTACTGCTTAAGTTTGTGTTTTAATTTACAAGCATGTTGGTGCCAAGTGATATTTCTTTACTTGTCATGAGTTAATGAGGAAGGTGAGGAACAGTCGTAATATAAAATTTATATTCATCCACATTAGAGGAAAATGGTGCACTTTGGTAATCCTCAAGTTTTGAGAAGTGGTGCAGATTTGACCAAAAAGCATGAGAAATGGTTAAATAGGCAAATATAAAATACCATTTTTTCTTGTTAATTTCTTTAAAAGAAAGCAAAAGTTGTAACATTATTTTGTCATTTGTACTAGACACATGGCAATTAGAGCAGGGGTCCCCAACCCCTGGGCCATGGACTGATACTGGTCCGTAGCCTGTTAGGAACTGGGCCGCAGAGCAGGACATGAGCGGCGGGTGAGCGAGCAAAGCTTCATTTGCCACTCCCCATCGCTTGCATTACCGCCTGAACCACCCGCCCCCACACACACAACACCCCCCCCGCCCCCTGCCGTGGAAAAATTGTTTTCCACAAAACCGGTTCCTGGTGCCGGAAAGGTTGGGGACTGCTGAACTAGAGCATAAAATAGTAGGGGTTAGGTATAGTGAAGTATATGGTTGCAGAGTTTCTATATATTACATGAAGTGGCACAGTATTAACTACATAGAAAGAAAAGATTGTATAACTAAAAAATATAAATAAAATGGAAGTTTAAAAAATGTTTAAATATTTTTTAAAAGGCAGGAAAAGGTACAGAAGAACAAAACAGTGAGTACAAACAAAACTTACAATTATGTTTAAATATAGCCATAGCAATAATTACATTAAATAATAATGGTCTGGGCTTCCCTGGTGGTGCAGTGGTTAGGAATCTGCCTGCCAATGCACGGGACACGGGTTTGAGCCCTGGTCTGGGAGGATCCCACATGCCGCAGAGCAACTAAGCCTGTGTGCCACAACTGCTGAGCTTGCGTTCTAGAGCCTGTGAGCCACAGCTGCTGAGCCCACGTGCCACAGCTACTGAGGCCCGCATGCCTAGAGCCTGTGCTCCGAAACACGAGAAGCCACTGCAATGGAAAGCCCTCACACCACAACGAAGAGTAGCCCCCGGTCGCCACAACTAGAGAAGGCCCACGTGTGGCAACGAAGACCCAACACAGCCAAAAATAAATAAATAAAATAAATTTATTAAAAAAGATAATAATAATGGTCTAAACACACCAGTTAATAAGGCAGAGATGAACCAAAATGAATAAATAGCAAGACCCAATAATGTCTGTCTAGAAGGAGGTAGATATAAAATCAAAAGTTGAGGGTAAATGGATGGGGAATGTACTTTGGGATTCCTCCTGCTATGTACTAGAAACCTTGAACATTGTTTATAAACATAAGAAGACTGAAAAGATGGAGAGAAGGCAGACCAGCTATGAATGTTAGAACTCACAGAATGATAGAATGGTGAGTTCCTTGAGTTTTCTGTTTGCCTCATATCCCAGGCTTGGAGCTGAAGAAGCTAGCAACCTGGTAATGCCAATGGATGCAGACAAGAAAGCCCTGCAAAAAGCCTGTCTTCTCTTCAAAAGATCAGGGAGGGGCAGGTTAGCAAGACAGAGAACATATTATTTTACACAATAACCTCTCTGCTTCAGCCAAATACCACAGAGAACACTGCAGCTTCACCTAAACCACCAAAGGCCAAGTGGGGAGCCTGGGCTTCCATCTTTGCCAGCTTATAATGAAGTACCGCTGACCTGAATCCTATCCCACTGGGTTGATGTCAGAGGAGGCCTAATGGAGAGGCATGACGTTTACCTTTGCTCAGCATTAAGGAGCCCCTTTCCCCAACTTCAGGTATTAACAGAAGCTAACTAGGGAGCTTGGACTTCTTTACTACCTGGTAGTAACCAGGCAACAAACAACATCCCTCTTTCTGCTCCTCAAGTGGTGTCAGCGGAAACCAACTGAAGCAGTAAGTTTATGATCTAGAGTCTCATAATATAATAACCAATATGTCTATGTCTGTTTCAATAAAAAGTCACATGTCATTCCTAGGACCAGGAATATCTTGAGTGAAAAAGACAATAGATACCAACACTGAGTTGCCATAGATGGTAGAATTACCTGACACAGATTGTAAAGCTTCAACAAGCAATTAAAACATGTTTTTGAAACAAATGAAAACATAGAATATCTCTGCACAAAAAAGAGGAAGTCTCAGCAAAGAAGTAGAAGATATAAAGAACCAAATGGAAATTTTAGTAATGAAAAATACAATAACCAAAATAAAAAACTTAGTGGATTGACTCGAGAGGAATGGATGGGACAGAGGAAGGAATCAGTGAAGTTGAAGGTAAACAATAGAAATTACACAATCTGAACAAGAGAGGAAATAGACTGGGGAAAACAAGAATCCAGCCACAGGTACCTGTGGGACTGTAACAAAGAAGCTAATATTCATGTCGTCAGAGAACCAGAAGGAAAGGAGGAGGGCAGGGCTAGAAAAGTATTTGAAGATATATTGTCTGAAAACTTCCCCCATTAAGCAAAGACAAATCTCAATTCAAGAAGCTGAGTGAATTTAAGAAATCCACACCAGTATATATCAGAGTCAGACTTTGGAAGACTAAAGACAGAAGTCTTGACAGCACTGAGGAAGAAAGGCACCTTACATATAGAGAAAAATAATTTGAATGACAGAAGAGGCCAGAAAGAGGCACAAGATTTTTCAAATACTGACAGAACTGTCAACATAGATTATCTGGTGAAAATATCTTGCAGGAATGAAGGAGAAATCAAAACATTCTCAGATGAAGGAAAACTAAGGAAATTTGCCATCAACAGACCAATGCTAAAATGAACATTTAAGGGAAGTTCTGTAAACAAACCATTAAAGGAGGAATCTTGGAACATCAGGAAGGAAGAAAATATAGTAAGTAAAAAATAAGGGTAAGCATGAAGCAGTATTGTGTTGTTTGAAAGTGGACTTAGATTTGTTGTAAATATATTTTGCAAACACTAGAGAAACCACTAAAATTAAAAAAAAAGTTTTTTTAAGTATAATTGATATGCTAAGAAAGAAGATAAAATAGGATCATATAAAATGCTCATTTAAAACCAGAGAAGGGAGAAAAGATTGGAAAACAAAAGCAAAAACAAAAAAAGGGGACTTCCTGGTGGTCCAGTGATAAAGAATCCGCCTTCCAGTGACAGGGACGTGGTTTTGATATCTGGTTGGGGAACTAAGATCCCTCGTGCTGTGGGGCAACTAAGCCCACATGTCACAACTACTGAGCTTGCGCGCCTCAACGAGAGAGCCCATGAGCCGCAGACTACAGAGCCCACGTGCTTTGGAGCCCGCACCACAACTAGAGAGAGAAAGCCTGCACACTTCAACTAGAGAGAAGCCCGTGTGCTGCAATGAAGACCCAATGCAGACAAAAAAATAAATAAATATTTTTTTAAAAAACCAAACAAACAAAAAAAGAAGAAAGAAAAAAGAACAAGGTAACACGTAGAAAAGTTACAAATGTAGTATATGTTAATCTGTCTATACCAATAGTCACTTTATTTTTTTATTTTTATTTTTGGCCACACCACACGGCTTGTGGGATCCTAGTTCCCCCACCAGGGATTGAACCTGGGCCCCCTGCAGTGGGAGTACAGGGTCCTAACCACTGGACCACCAGTGAATTCCCCCAATTGTCACTTTAAACGTGAATGGTCAAAATATACTAATTAAAAGAGATTGTCGAGTAGACTAAAAAAAGTAAGAACCAACTGTGTGTTTTCTACAAGAAATATTTAGGTATAAATCTAACAAAATATGTGTAAGGGAATATATGTGTTAGGAAATATATACGTAAGGAAAAACTGTGTACAGAAATATATGAGGACAACTAAAATTCTGAAGAAAGAAATCCAAGAAGATCTAAGTAAGTAGAGAGAGATTCTGGGTTCATGGATAGCAAGACTCAATATTGTTAAGATATCAGTTCTTCCAATTTGATTTGTAGATTCAGTGTAATCCAGATGAGAATATTAGCAAGTTACTTTGTGGATATCAACAAACTGATTCTAAAGTTTATATGGCAAAGCAAAGACCCAGAATAGCCAACACCGTATTGAAGAAAAAAAGCAAAGTTGGAGGAGTGACTACCCAGCTTCATGACTCACCAAAAACTGACAGTTTGGTAGTGACAGAGTGGACAAATAGATAATGGAACAGAACACAGGACCCAGAAATGGATCCATAAAACATACAATCAGCTGACCTTTGACAGGAGCAAAAGCAATTCAACGAAGAAAGGGTAGTCTTTTCAATAAATGGTGCTGAAACCACCAAACATCCACATGCACAAGAGTGCTGTGGTGCTTCCAGAGCATAGAGTACTACTCAGCAGTAAGGAGGAACAGACTTTTGTCATTTAAAACAACTTAATTATCCTGAGTGACAGAAGTCAATCTCAGAGGATTACGTATCGTATGATTCCATTTGTATAGCATTCTTGAAATGACAAAATTCTTAAGATTAAGGAGTTAAGGAGGTTAAGGAGGTGGCAAGGATGTCAGGGAAGTGAGTGTGACTATAAAAGGACGGTGGTAGGGATCTGTGGTGATGGAAATATTCTGTGTCTTGACTGTGTCACTCAGTATCCTGGTTGTGATATTGTACTATAGTTTTGCAAGATTCACCAAGGGAACACTGAGAAGAAGATACATGGTGTCTCTGGGTATTGAAATCCTTATAACTGCATGTGAATCTAAATTATCTCAAAAATAAATTGAATTAAGAAAAAACCCCTCATCTAGACATGCTTCATGAGTTAGTCAAATACAGCACTGCCCAGTAGTATACGGCTGCATTTTTTTCTCTTCTAGGCTGGTTAACTCAACAGAACCCTAAATGTAATTACACTTCTTTACCCCTAGATATTCTTTTTGGTGGGGGCGGGGGGCAGGCTGTTTTCCTACAGTCATTATTAGGAAAGCAATATAAACCAAGAAAATCACCAAATTTCTCCAAATTTTAACGTGTCCAAGAGCCTAGCAACCCATGCCCCATGCCCTGTGATAGACTATGTCCTCCACCCAGTACTGAGTTCAAGGTAGCTGCCATTGGTCTAGTTTTGAAGGGACAACTTAAAGATGATCTAGTAGGATCTCTTTTGTACACAGTGAAACTGAAGTTTCAGGAGGTTAAATGAATTGCCATAATCACAGAGTTTGTCATGAACAGATAACCAACACTTAACCATATCGTTTTTTGTATTTACTATCCAGTATTTTGAAACTGTGATTTTAAATCATGTTCTGCCTTTTAATATCTATATGACCTTGAAGAACTGATCTTTCAACAAGGCTAATATAATAACCTCATAAATGGTTCCAGGTTTTGTGGGGCTTATTGCTTATTGAATTTGGCAAGCTCTGTTTAAGAAAACCCCCACAAAGCTATGAATACAGTGTTAGATGCAATTTGAAATACCATTTAGACCAAGAAAAGCATACCTATTGTCTTTTCATTTAACAACTTTGTAATATACTTTTCTATAGTAATAGGAGTAATAGGAAGCTCATTTTGAGTATCTTTTAACATAGTTGATGGAAATTCGCTTTCTATTTTTGACAGTTTACAGAGGTTTCTTTCAAATTCTCAACCGTTTGTTAGTAATACGGTGTAATTTTTTTTGATGTCAAATTTGAGGAAACTTCTATTGAGTTTCTTTGAAATCTGAGCTGTAAGACTTTGGTGCATTTTAAATTTTCTATGGAGTGAGTGCTCGTAAATATTCTTTAAGTTGACCACATTCAAAGTATTTCTAGAAGACATCCCAAACTGAGATGGCCAGCAATAATGTAATTAATTACACATGGAAGAGATTACAAAACACAAAAGTATATCCCAGTCAACCCTTAATAAAATCTTAGAAGTGCTCACTGCCACTTTGTGGAGGAGCAGGAGAAGGCACAAAGGAGCAGTTGAAGTGGAAAGAGACAGCGGTCTCAATGGTTAAAATGTGTGATTTTTGCAAATTTTACAAAAACATAACCATGTGAACATATTTCTAGGGCCCCTTTATTGGAAGGTATCCAATGCAAGTAAACTGTTAGCTTCACACTAATTCTGCCACAACCTCGTTTGTTGGGTTTGTTAGCTTTAAATGAGGTAAGGGAGGCTTGGACATTTTCCAGAAACTTAACAAGCAATCAATAAATGTGACTTGAAGAATGAAAGAATAGTTGATAACTTTTTAAAGATGATGGTTATGTATGGGTGTACTGGGGGTTCATTTTACTTTGTGTTTTAAAACTTCTGTAATACTTTTTTTTTATGTCACTTGAGATAAAATATATTTAAAATACTTTAGTTTCTATGCTGGAATTCTTCTGAATAAATTATACAGTTCCCAATTCTCCTCATGAATAATATTTATTAATAATTTGCATTTTTGAGCAAAAAAAATGTAGTGGATCTAAAAATAACATGTAACTATTAAAAGTATTATAAAACTGCCATAAATTTGCCCTGTTTTTTTAAATTTGCTTTTTATAGGTTTTACAGGTACCTGAAACAAAAGCACCTTCAGTTGTAAGTCTTAACGTTGGATCTTGTTGGAGACTCTGCAGCCTACCTGGCAGTGAGCACAAGGACAGGTGCAGTGACAGGCTGGGAGACACCCATGACATCGCTGTGCTGTGCTGATCGGAGCACAAGCTCGTGAAGAAGCTGCAAGTAGATTCCACCCTCAGTACAAGTGACGCATCAAACCAGAGAATTTCTAGCAGGCCCATGAGCATGCAATATCGTTTCTTGGAAATACGCATTTCCCCATCCCCAAATAAAATAGGTATACTGAAAAAATTTAAGTATATTCCTGCCTCAAACCAAATTCCAGAAAAAAATTAAAGATGGAGTAAAGAGCTAAAAGTGAAGCCATAACAGAAAAGTAAACAGTGGTGAATATTTTTATGTTCTCTAAAGGAAAAGAACTTCCTAAGCCTATAGTTAGTGCAACAAAAGTGCCAAAGAAAAATTTATTAACATCTGAGTTCCTGCCCTGTGTTCTGCGTCCTCCGTGGAGACGACAGTGTCACAGAGAGTTCTCCCCTGTGCTGGAAGGTGCGCTCAGTGTCTTCATCTGTTCTATGGCAGTGTTTTTCTGTGAATGGCTTTCTTGCGTTTGACAATTTTGCAGCTCTTTCCCACATTTGTTCTTATAAAATCACTTACCGATGCTGTGCCATAGCCTTTCATGAACACTTGTTTCTTAATGACTTGGTTTTTCCCAGCTCGGCTATTTGCATCTGGGTTTGTGGATGGTAGGAGGGGCCCTCTTTGCTTCACAGAGACCACTGACTCTGGCTGCTGTGACTCTTCTAAGGAATGTTTTGTGTAGCCCTGCTTCCTCTGTCGTCTGACCCAGGCTCAGTCGGAGAGGACTTGTCACTGGCCCTGCATCCCCAGGTCCTTCACCAGCACAGCAGACAGAGGACAGAGCCCCTGCCCTTCCAGATGAGCCCTGCCCCTCAGGGGGTATGTTTTTGCTGGACCTTTCTGAGATCTGCTGCTGGGAGCCCTCCAGATACTCTCTGTGCCTGTTCTCTCTGCCTCTGACTTCTGCTGAAGCTCAGCTCACCTCCCCCCTCAGTTGTTAGATTTACAGATTCTAGATTTTGCATTTCTGGAGGAGCTTCTGCCTTTCAGGAAGTATACTTGCCTGGTACTTTCTGAGATCTGCCACTCGTGAGGCCCCTTGACATTTCCTTTGCATTTTCTGTTTAATTTTAATTGCATTTCTTTAGAGTTTTAATTTAATTTAATTTATTTATATTTATTTTTGGCTGTGTTGGGTCCTCGTTGCTGCACGCAGGCTTCCTCTAGTTGCAGCGAGCGGGGGCCTACTCTCTGTTGCGGTGCGTGGGCTTCTTAATTGCAGTGGCTTCTCTTGTTGCAGAGCACGGGCTCTAGGCACGCGGCTCAGCAGTTGTGTCTCACGGGCTCTAGAGCGCAGGCTTAGTAGTTGTGGTGCATGGGCTTAGTTGCTCCGTGGCATGTGGGATCTTCCCGGACCAGGACTTGAACCTGTGTCCCCTACATTGGCAGGCGGATTCTTAACCACTGTTGCCACCAGGCAAGTCCATGTTTCTTTAGAGTTTTGCAGATTTTTCTGTCACCTATTTGCTGAGAAAGTGGGACATTTAAAAAGAATCTTTATTTGGTTACTTATTTGTTATTTTTCCTCATTGTTTTGTTTGCTTTCTCAGAGGAGGAGTAGAGAGGTAGCAAGTTTACCAGCGTTTATACCAGAGTTACATCTACTGTTGCTATTTGGATGCCCAGTGCAACTCTGATTCTCCTTCTTTTACTCAGAACCTGTGTCCTCATACTCCTTGGGGCTCTTGTAATCTTTGTCTCTGATATACTGGAATTGGAAGAACACGTGCCTGTTGTTCAGCTTTTAAAATTTATTGTACTGGGTACATGATGGTTCTCTCAGATCTGGGAAAATTTATTTTATTACTTTTTATACAAATTATAATGTTCTCCCACCCTTCAGTTTATCTCTTTCTGGAAGTCCAATTATCCTGGAAATCCAGTTACCATGAACTGAATCTCTTTGTCTTATATCTTTTTCTGCAATTTTCTGTGAGTCTCCCAGGCTGCTTTTTCTGTTTCTGGGACATTTCCTTGCCTATGTAAATTCCAGCCATCTATGGAATTTTTGATTTCAACTGTCAAAACTAATTTCCAAGACCTGTTTCTTGTTCCCTGATTATTTCTTTTTCATTAAAATACTATGTTTATTTCTGGATGCCCTTTATTTATCCCTCTAGAAAAAAATTCTTTTTAAATATTATTTTCTGGGCAGTATCTGTTTCACTGAACCAAGATCTCTTTTTCTCGTTACCTTAGATTTACTTTTTCTCTCCAGGGCCTTTCCATTTGATCCTTGGATGTCTTTCATATTTAAATGTTATGGGGAACTTCACTCTTGAATCACTGGGTAGAAAGCCATCTGTTTGGGCAGTTATCCTACGTATCAGTCTTGAGACTGAGTCCTTTGGTGCTGCATTGCTCTCCAGAAGATCCTGTGGTTTTTCCAGCTGTTAATACTTTGCACATGTGACAGCAAAAAGGGGCTAGAAGTGACAGTGTTCCCAAAACAGACTTTCAGTGAATTCTCTTTTCAGCTCTCACTCATGCCCACAACTGCACCTGGTGTCCTGGGCCCTGGATGTCTCCTTTTAACTTAATGCAGAGAATGTCTTGTGAGTAGAGGTGTGGAGATGTGTAGGAGGAGGGATTTATGGCTCCTGTATGCAGTCTTTCAACCTCTCTTTGTTACATGGAACCTTATCTACAATCATCCATTATACCAGGTCAGTTCTGAGCCCCTCCTGGGTTTTCTGGGGCAAACTGGTTTGCTTCCTCTGCCCTGTGAAATCAGTTACTACTCTATTTAATTTCTCACAAAATTTTTTCAAATGGCTGATGCACATAATACCAGATAATACACTGTAAGGTTGTATGGATCAAATGAAGTTACATGCGTTAAGATGCATAAGACAGCACCTGGCATGGAGTAATCATTCTATAAGTGGTAGTTATACATGTAAAATGACCTCTCAAAATCCCAGATTACTTCCCTAGATGATGAAGACAAAAGAAAAATCTCCTCTGTTGCTGTCTTTGTGGACTTATTTATTTTTTTATATTCATCTTGAAAAAAAAATTGGGAGAGAAATGAAATAAATTCATGCTTTAATTTGCCATTTTAATGTCTTAATTACTAGAGATTATAACACCTGATAATTATAACTCGAAATTCTTTGTTTTTTAAGAATATTTTGACTATTTTTATAATTTATTAGTCCAGATGAGGGTTTTTTTTGTTTTTTAATTTATTTATTTTTGTCTGCGTTCAGTCTTTGTTGCTGTGTGCGGGCTTTGTCTAGTTGCGATGAGTGGGGGCTACTCTTGTGGTGTGGGCTTCTCATTGCAGTGGCTCCTCTTGTTGCAGAGCACGGGCTCTAGGCACATGGGCTTCAGTAGTTGTGGCACGCAGGCTCAGTAGTTGTGGCTCACGGGCTCTAGAGCACAGGCTCAGTAGTTGTGGCACACGGGCTTAGTTGCTCTGCAACATGTGGGATCTTCCCGGACCAGGGCTGGAACCCGTGTCCCCTGCCTTGGCAGGCAGATAGTTAACCACTGCGCCACCAGGGAAGTCCTGATACATTATTTTTAACTAAAGTCCTTAACTTACATTAGCTGCTCATTCTTGGTGCTGTATATTCTATGGGTATTGACAAATGTATAATGACAGGTATCTACCATTGTAGTATCATGCAGAGTAGTTTTACTGCCCTAAAAATCTTCTGTGTTCTAACTGTTCATCCCTTCACTTCTCCTGAACCCCTGGAAACCACTGAGCTTTTTGCTGTTTCCATAGTTTTAACCTTTTCCAAGATATCATATAGTTGGAATTATACAGTATATAGCCTTTCTGGTTGGCTTCCTTCACTTAGTAATACGCATTTAAGGTTCTTCCATGTGTTTTTGTGGCTCCATAACTCATTCTTTTTATTTTGTTGAATAATATCCCATTGTCTGGATGTACCACAGTTTGTTTATCCAGTCACTTAACAAAGAACACTTTAGTTGCCTTGAAGTTTTGACATTTATGAATAAAGTTTCTATAAGCATTCATGTGTGGGTTTTTGTGTGGATGTAAGTATTCAACTCATTGGTTAAATACTAAGAAACATGATTGCTAGAACATATGGTAGGAGTATTTTAGTTTTGTGAGAAACTTTCAAATTGTCATCCAATCTGGCTGTGTCATTTTGCATTCCCACCAGCAGCAAATGAGAATTCTCATTGCTCCTCATCCTCAACAGCATTTGGTGTTTGACAACACTAATGTGTTGGGAGTTTGGCCATTCTAATAGGTGTATAGTGGTATCTCGTTTTAGTTTGCGTTTCCCTGATAACATATGCTAATTTGACATCTAGATGTCTTTTTTGTTGAGTTCTCTGTTTAGATCTTTTTGTTCATTTTCAAATTGAATTCTTTGTTTTCTTATTGTTGAGTTCTAAGAATTCTTTGTATAGTGTGTTTACCAGTCCTTTATCACATATGTGTTTTTCAAAGGTTTTCTCCCACAATGTGGCTTGTCTGTTTGTTGTCTTTAAAGATTTATTTTAAAAATTTTCACTCATAGACTCCATATTTTTTAAATCTCTATTTTCTTTCTTACCTAAAGTATCTACTCTTAATTTATTGAGAATGACCCAAGAAAGTCTACTACTTAACTAAATAGTGAAGTATATTTTCACAGAGTTTAGCGCAAATAATTGGCCTGTTTACAGAGTTTATATATGTAAAAACATTCATAAAAGTTTAAGATCTGATTTGAAAGCACAGGGCATTTGTTGTGTCTTGCTTTGGGAAGCTTTGCTTTGAACCCACTGATTTCTGTGGGCCAGTTAGAATTTTTCATCCATCTTAGTTTGCACTTCTAATAGCGTTTCTCAAACTATATTCCGTGGAATTTGAATATTTTTCAAGGTGTATATAGATTTTTACACACTAAGTTTTTATTCCTTAGTCATATATTTTGGGAAATATTCATACTTTATCTCAGCATTTGAAGATTTGCAATGCATATTAAATCTTTAAAAGAAAGTCTTTATAGTAAAGAAGTGTATTTTATTTGTTTAATGCAGTGGTCCCAGAAGTCTTTGATGATGGAACCTTTTTGGGGTGAACACTTACTGTAGCTTTCACAGTGCTGTTCTGCAGAAAAGTAGTGAGGAAAATGATGCCCTGAAGTTGCATCCACTGGGAAATTCCCTTCGCCTAGTGCCAAAGGGAAGATAAAAAGTTAAAATATATAATTTTTAGTATGAGAATAAAGGGATTTTAAAAATTCTGTTATTATTGATAGTGTCCAGTTGTGTTACACATAGCTTTTGATATCAAGGAACATGGAGTTACTACTTAATGGCTTTCCAATCAAAATAAAATCATTTTGCTCTTCTTGTATAAAAAAGGGGTTTGAAACTTAAGGGTTTTGATTTGTCTCACAAATAAATTCTCTTTGAAGGAGTATTGTTTTCTTTGGTGGTGAGGACTTCCTCTTTTGATTTTACTAGATTTTTCCAGTGAAAATGTCTTTGGGTGGTCTTTTAGGCTGGGGGGTCGATACAAAATATTAATTTACCTTTTCTGATAAGTAGTTACTGCAGTTCTCTTATTTAAACCCCATCCTATGGTTTCCTCTGTAGATCTGGTGAAATGAGTAGAAATGACAGATGTGCTTTTCTGAGGGTTGCTTTTGAAAAAGGTAACCATGTTTCTCTGAAGTCTTGGATTGATGAGAACCTTAACATTTTTCATGAGTTGAACTGAAATGAACCTGAAATATAATTGCATTAAAATTTGTATTTGTCACTTTAGAGACTGATATTTCAAAGGTTTTCTTTCTGATTGAAGACTCTGAGCCTTTAATGCCAAGTTATGATTTATGAACATGGCATGGAAAAAATAGAACATCATCCTTTTGGTTTTTCATTATTCCTTAAAGTGTTTTATGCTTTTAAACTTACAGATTAAATTTATACCTAGTGTTCTTTGCATTTCCTTGTATGCTTATTCTCTTTCTTTGAATATTTTGCTTTTGCTGCATCATTAATTTTTTTCAGTACATATATTATGTGGTTAATTAGTTTCATGTTGTAGGAGATAGTTGAGGATGGTTTGTAACTGATTGGCTTTTAAAAATGATTTCTTAAAGAAAGGAGGAAATGGGGAAAACTTTATTTCAACCTTTTATCAAATAATGGGTATTAGAATAACTAGGTAAGAGCCCTTAGTGATACAGTAATTATCTAAAGGATTTTATTTTTCTTCCCAGTGTTTTTAACATGCAGACTTTGCTTTTGCTTAATATAATTTGTTTTGTTTGGGAAATAAGGCAAATTAAATGACCTTTGACCTTTTATTTCAAGTTCTTTCTAAGAAAGTGCCAACGTTATTAGCCACTTTAAAGAGGATTTATTATACAATGAATGCTTTTTTTCCACCCATAAAACAATAAAAAGACCGCTGTAAGGTGAATTCAAATTACTTTTAAGAATGAGTAACATGGTTTAATGGTGATAAGCTCTGAGGTATATGCTGTGCTACAGTGGAAAAGGGATATGAACCAGAATGCAAGGAAATTGGTTTTTAGATCCTGAAATACATCTAGCGTACACCCTCCAAAGAGCTTTGTACTTGCTGCTTCCTTCTCCTGGAATTCTCTTCTTAGTTGACCCCTCCCAATGTATGCAGTATTTTACTCAGGTTTCTCCTAATGTTTCCCCTTCTGAGATTACTACACTAGCCACTACCTTATTTAATATAATACTCATCACTTTTTATTCTCATTTTAACTCTATTTTATTTTACTTCATTGCTCTTACTCCTGTCATTATATTATACATTTATTTGTTTTTCACTTTTTTTGTTATCTCTGTTAAAATGTAAGTTAAGAGTGCAGCGCCAGTGCTTTTGTTCTTTGCTTTATCTCTTAATTGTTTTTGTATCTACCGTAGGTTTTTGCTTACAGACTAAAGACTTAAATATAAGACCTGAAACCATAAAACTCCTATAAGAATAGGTGGTAAGCTCCTTGACATCATTCTTGGCAGTCTGGTAAAAAGAACTCACAAGAGAAGATATTCTAGAGCATTTAATAGAATTTATAGACACTAAGAATATATTCTAGGAAATACTTTAAGACATTGGTTCAGCCATTTTAAAGATGTACCTTTAAAAGTATTTATTTCATACAAAAAATTTTTCTGTTGGACTCTAGGAGTCAAGAGCCTTGGGTTCTAATTTCTAATTGATTTGTGATTGTAACTGGGCAGATTGCCTAACCTATTTGAGACTTGTGTTTCACATTTGACTAGAATAAAGAACACTATAATTTTTTTCAGCCCCACAATTACAGGATTCTGTGAAATATCATATGTCCTTGATTCTAAGATATGTGTTTTAACTTACTGAAGGTAGTATGCCTCTTAAATTGACAAATATCTTTAAAGTGATATTTGTTCTTATTTTACTTACATAGCTTTTATTCATCAGTGGTTTCATATTTATAATCAGCAGTGTCTCAGATTTAAGGAGAA
Source organism: Mesoplodon bidens (assembly GCF_964165515.1). Taxonomy (NCBI): domain Eukaryota; kingdom Metazoa; phylum Chordata; class Mammalia; order Artiodactyla; family Ziphiidae; genus Mesoplodon; species Mesoplodon bidens. Next base: position 61,360,749 of record NC_138172.1, on the reverse strand, counting down.
ATGTCAGTTATCTATTTTAGTGGTATGTATTTAAAAGTAACATTTAATAATCTCAGATTAAAATTTAGTTGCAGAGTTCCATATTTTGCATGCACATATATTTTCTGTAATGTTTATAAATGTCTTTACATAGAGAACATGATGGTAATACAAATCATACACTTTTTTTATGAATTAACTATTAACAAAATATAAACTTGAAACTGTATTTTATGGAACCATACTATCCCTGAATTATGACTAAGAAATTGAGGTGGTAGAAAAAAATAATAGAAATAGACTTGTTTGTAAACTTTGAATCTAATTTTTGCTTTGCCACCAAATTGTTTTGTTATGTTGGCCAAGTTGCTTAACTTTTCTGTTAATTTTTTTGAGTAGAATTAAATTATCTGCCCTCTAATTTTAAGACCCAAATGTTGTAATAAAGCTCTTCTAAGATTATATGTTTTCAAGACCTTTGAAAATTTTGAAGCCTTATACAAATGCATGATTTGGCCCTGTTTGTAGCTCTAAAGTGTTCTCTGTTTTTTCCCTCCTTCTCTTAGTGAAAAAAGAAAAAAAAGAATAAGAATACTCTCCTACCTGAAATAACACTGAACTTCCCTTTTCATGAATACCTTCTAACAAAGCTAAGGAAAAAAATAATGGAACATTATATGTTAAGATCTTATGGCTTTAAAACTTATACTGGATTTTTAAAATTAAACTTTTACTTTTGAGATAATAGATTCACGTGCAGTTTTAAAAAATAATACAGAGAGATCCTTGGCACCCTTTGCTCATTTTCCCCAACGGTAAATCTTACAAAATTATACTTCAGCATCACAGTCAGCATATTGACATTAATAAAGTCAAGGTCCAGAACAATTTGTTTACTACAAAGAGCCCTCTAGTTACCCTTTCATACGCATACCCACTGACTCTGCCCCCAACCCCCATCTGCTCTTACACCCAGCAACCACTAGTCTCTTCCATTTCTACAATTTTGTCAATGCAAGAATTTTATATAAAGGGAAACATACAATATGTGACCTTTGGGGATTTTTTTTTTCTCTCATGGTAATTTCCTAGTGTAGTTGCATGTATCAGTATTTGTTCATTTTAATTGCAGAGTAGTATTTCATTGTACTGTACCAGTTAATTTAATCACTCCTCTGATGAAAAACATTTGGGTTGCTTCCAGTTTGGGGCTGTTATATAAAGCTGCTATGAATATTTGTATACAGATTTTTGTGTGTGAAGATAAGTTTTCATTTCACTGAGGTAAATGCCTAAGAGTGCAGTTGCTGACTCATATGATAATTGAATGATTAGTTTTATGAGGTACTGCCAAATTGTTTTCCGGAGTGGTTGTACCACTCTCCACTTCAATCAGTAATATATGAGTGATCCAGACATTGATGAGTGATCTAGTTTCTCTGCCTCTTTTCCTGCATTTGGTGCTGCTATCATTTTGTTTGTTTGTTTGAGGCATTCTAATAGGTGTGTAATGGCATCTCTTTATGACTTCCATTTGCATTTCACTAATGACTGATGATGCAGAACATTTTTCATGTGCTTGTTTTCCATGTATTTCCTCTTTGGTGAAATGATTGTTCATGCTTTTGCCCATTTTATCATTAGATTATTTATTGTTTACTGTTGAATTTTAAGAGTTCTTTATAGATACTCATCCTTTATTAGATATGTGCTTCACAAATATTTTTCTCACAGTACTGTAACTTGTCTTTTCATCCTTTTACTAGGGTCTTTTGCAGAAAAAAAGTTTTAAATTTTGAATGAAGTCCAGTTTATCAAAATTTCCCTTTATGGATTGTGCTTTTGGTGTGAAGTTTAAGAACTCTTTGACTAGCCCTTTATTCTGAAGATTTTCTCCTATATTTATTTTTCTAAAAGTTTCATAGTTTTAGGTTTTACACTAAGGTCCATGGCCCATTTTGAGTTAAGTTTTGTGTAGGGTATGAGGTTTAGTTTGAAATTCTTTTTTTTGTTTTTTGCCAATGGATTCTGTATTGCTCCTGTACCGTTTGTTGACAATGCTATTTGTCCTTCCTCCATTAGATTGTATTTGCAACATTTTCAGAAATTAGTTGGGCGTATTTTTGTGTGTATACTTCTGGGTTTAGATTCTGTTCCATTGCCCAATGTGTGTATTTCTTTGCCACTTCCATACTGTTTTGTTCATGTAGCAGGCCTGAAGAGTAGAGAGATTGATTTTTTCCACTGTATTATTTTTTTAAGATTGTTTATTCTAGGGCCTGTTCCTTTCTATCTAGATTTTAGAATTAGCTTATATGTCTACAAGTAACATTGCTGGGATTTTGAAGGAAATTGCATTGAACTTAAAGATTGATTTGGGAATTGACGTCTTTACTTCATTGTGCCTTATAATATATGAAAATGAGGTGTTTCTCCATTTCATTTAAGTATTCTTTGATTTCTTTCCTCAGCATTTTCTAATTTTCTGCATATAGATGCTGTACTTGTTTTGTTAACTTTATAGCTAAATAGTTCATTTTCTTTGTGTGATTATACATAATATTTTAATTTTGGTTTCCACATGTTCCTTTTTGGCATATAGAAAATTTTTTTTGTTAGTCTTGTATCCTGTGACTTTGCTGAACTAACTGAACAGTTTGAAGAGTTTTTTTGGCAAATCTGTTGGAATTTTCCATGTAGAGAAGCATTCATCTCCAAATAGAGATACTTTTATTTCTTTTTACTGTCCTACTGCAGTGGCTAGAACTTTCAGTGCTATGTTGAATAAGAGTAGTAAGAGCAGGACAGCCTTGCCTTGTTCACATCTTAGGAGGAAAGCATTTGATGAGAATTTTTATCATGAAATGATGTTGGATTATGTCAGATGATTTGTCTGCATCAATTTACATGATCTTATGATTTCTCTTATTTAGTCTGTTGATATGGTAGATTACATTGATTGATTTATAAATATTGAACCGGCCTTGTGTACCTGGAGTAAATTCCAGTGGTCATTGTATATAATTCTTTTTATATTGATATATTGCTGGATTTGATTTGCTAATATTTTGTTGAGAAGTTTTACATCTAAATTTATGAGAGGTACTGGTCTATAAGTTCCTCCCCCCTTTGTTATACTATGTTGTGGTTTTGTTGTGCTTTGGACTCCTTTTGTTTTGGTATCAGAGTAATAGTCCTGAAATAAGTGGGCACATTTTTCCTCCTTTTTGATTTTCTGGAACAGATTGTGTAAAATCTATATTAATTCTGCTTTCAATGTTTGATAGAATTCTCCTGTGAAACCATCTGGGCTTGAAGATTTTCTCTGTCATCTTAACTATGGCATTGAGTTCATCCACTGAGTTTATGTCGTTTCTAATATTTTTTCAGTTCTATGCTTTCTATTTGATTATTTTAAAAAACTTATTAATTTGTGTTAGCAAAACTTTAATGGCTTGTTGAAGCATATGTTGCAGCTGCTTTAAAATCCTTGTCATCTGATTCACCTTGGCTTGACATTTGTTGGTTTTTTTCTCATTCATGTTGTGCTTTCCTGGTTCTTGGTATGGCAGTGATTTTTTTCAATTATATCCTGATATTATGAGACTCTTGATCCCATTGAATTTTCTATATCTATATATTTAAATCAGCTAGGCCTCCTGTTGAAGTGTAACACAAGGGTTGGGTGTTTGTGTATGTTCAGGTTCCCACTAGGTTCCTCGCCAAACCATACTCCAGGACCCCTGTAGCAAAAGTAGGACACTGACTCCCACTGCCTTGTTGCAGATGGTAGGTTGGACATTCACCTTCCCCTCTTGGGGTTTTGGGTTATAGTGTCAGTTTCCTGCTGAGCCTACCACCATCAGGGTCGGGATGGAAGGAGTGGAGTGCCAACTAGCTCTGCATCCCACTACCTCCTTTGGCCTTGTGAATTCAGAGTTGGGACTCTGCTTCCCCCTGAGCACTGCTGACACGAGGGGAGTGGGGAATAGGAGTGTTGACCAGCCCTGCTTGGCACTGCAGGGTGGGTATGGAGATTCAGCTCCCCACTGGGCCTCAGTGACACTAAGGGAAGAGGGAAAGTGAAGCAGGGGCTAGTCTCCCCTTGTGCAATCTTGGTCAGTCTCACTGACTGTGAGGGAGTTGAGGCTCAGCTCCTTGGTGGACTGCACCGACAGTAGGAATCACGGTAACTCGCTCTGCCTTGGACTGCCTTCTTAGTACATCTCATTGCTGCTGGGTAGGGGAGGAGGCTCAGCTTTTTGCTCTGCCTTACAGATGCTACTTCACTGGGGGCATTCTAGCGACTGAGGAGAATGAGCAACAGAGGGGAATCTAAGATCAGCTTCCCTCTCAGCCCACTGACAGTTTCCCAGCAGGGGAGTTAGTGCACCCCTTGGTTTTCCCTGGTGGAGGATGGAAGATCAGCCTGCCCACCCAACTTCCTGATTGATTGCTGGTGGGTGAATGAGGCTGACTGCTTCTGTGTGTGAAGGAAGGGTGGGGAGCAGGTGAGGCTGGAACTTTAACTTCTCATTTGGCCTGCTGAAAGTAGAGCGTGGTTTTTCCATTAGTGATTGGCTGGAGGGGGATAAGTATTGCCAAAAATATTTTTTGTTGTTGGTCTACCCTTTTCCTTGTCCTTGGCTGGGGGGCGGGGGGAAGCTTTTCTTGGAGGTCCTGCAGTCAGTCTTCTGCAGAGTACCCTGCCTGGGACACATGGTGGGCAGTAGGAAACCCAGGGCACGCACTGCCATGTTATTCCTCCAGAGGTGAGGTTTCTAGGCAGCCAGCCTTCTTTTTCTGCCTTTCAGAAACTTCCTATGCTTCTTTGTTGTGTTACATCTAGGGTTTTTTAGTTGTGAGAAGAAAGACTTGGGTCGAATGGGGCTTTCCATCATGACAGAACCAGAAGTCCTTCAAGATACTGCTTTTGTCAACATGGAGCACTTAAAAGTAAAATTAAATATTCTTATTGTAGTGGAATAGTATCTCATGAAAAATTTTTCCGTGAAGATTTTCACTGATTTCTACATTGGATTGTAATTCATTATTAGCATTTTTCCCCTAGAATCACAGAATTATTTTCTTATCAAACAAGGAGTGTCTCAGATCCTTTTTATTGTGGTAAAATATATGTAACATAAAATTTGCCATTTTAGCCATTTTTAAGTGTACAATTTGGTGGCATTAGTTATATTCACAGTGTTGCACAACCATCACCATTATCTATTTCCAAAACTGTTTTTTGTTAATTAATAGACTTAAAAAAAAAACTGTTTTAGCGGCTTCCCTGGTGGCGCAGTGGTTGAGAGTCCGCCTGCCGATGCAGGGGACACGGGTTCGTGCCCCGGTCCGGGAAGATCCCACATGCCACGGAGCGGCTGGGCCCGTGAGCCATGGCCGCTGAGCCTGCGCGTCCGGAGCCTGTGCTCCACAACAGGAGAGGCCACAACAGTGAGAGGCCCGCATACCGCAAAAAAAAAAAAAAAAAAAAACTCTTTTAGGTTTATAGGAACACAAGTGGAAAGTACAGAAAGTTCTCACTACCCTCTTCTCCCCTCCCCCACCTTTCCTCTATTATTAGCATCTTGCGTTAGTGTGCTACATCTGTTACAACTAATGATGTGACATATACATTCTGTGGGTTTTGACAAGTGTATAATAACATGTGTCCACCTTTACAGTGTCATACAGAATAGTTTCACTGTCCTAAATATGCCCTGGGCACTACTTACTCATCCTTCTTCCTTCTCTGCCCCACATTTCCTAGGAAACACTTATCTTTTTACTGTACCTAATTCAGTACCCTAAAATATCCATATATATTTTTTAAGTTAGTTCATCAAAACATTTGGAGAATATAATTCAGTTTCAGAACATTAAGAAGGTGAAATATAATGTAAAAACCATTTTTATAAATGTTCATTTTAAACAGAGTCTGTTACTACGAACTATTCATGTGTTGTTCTGTTAGTGTTTTGCAAAGGTGATATTTTGATTGATAGCTCATAAAAGTGAAAGCCCTTTTAAGCAGTTAGCATTATGCACCATTGTGGCAGTCGATGTTAATGTTTGCTCAGTTTTCCACTTACCTCACTTTTTATGCCTGGTGATTCTTAAAATGCCTCATGGTCTATGTCTTCTTAGGTTTGGAGCATGTGTTATAGGAGTCAGACTCTGAGATAATATGATTAAAATATCCTTACGTTATAAAGGAGGAACCAAACTCCAAAGATGTAAAAGGTCAATTTTTTATTTTATTCATTTAGAGAAAAGCAAAACCTAACATATATTAGACACTTATTTTGTGACTGTAATATGTTTTCATGTATTTTGTGTATTGACAAACCAGAGGATTAGAGAAATGGGTAATCTTGCCCACGATGGTGCAGGGAATTCATGAGCAATTAAAACTGTGGGCTCTCAACGACTGTCTGATACTTCAGCCAGGAAGGTCTGATACAGATGTCCTATTTTCTAGTAAATTTTGAGGGTATGGGAGGCACAAAGATAAAAAGGCAGAAGGCAGTAGGTTGAGTAGAACAATAAAGTGGATAGTGACAGTACAATGCGATTAGCGCTGTGATAGAAATACTTTTGGGTATACAAGATAGGACATCAGGGATATCGTCCCCTAAGAAAGACACAGCCAAGCTGAATTTTGCTCTTGGCATCGTTAAAGACATGTTACTGTCTCTGAAGCATCTACCTATAGGACTTTTGAAATGTATTTGTGGTCCTTTCTGGCTCTGTGCTGACAACAGTCCTCCCCAACCTGCTAAGATTCTCAGCCCCAATTGAGAAAGCATGGTTTGCAGTTGTTGGTTTAGAACCATTAAAAAGAATCATACCCTACAGGGGAAAGATGTTTGTGACAGTGCCATTTAATGAAAAATAGCTTGTTTTGTGGTAGTAAGGGTTCAGCTCTGGAGTTAAGTAGAACTGATCTGATCGAATCTGGATCCTGCAATTATGTGACCACGGATAAAGTGGATAACCTTTGTAAAACAGGGACACTACTGTTTTGTAGATTAAATGAGATTATGCTTATAAAGCTCTTAGCACAGTGCTGGTGTATACTGAGTACTGCGTTAGCTGCTTTTCTTAATAAATGAGCCTTACCTAACTGTGTTTGCAATTATAAAAATATAATATTAGTACATGTTACTTTGGTGCTAAATTTGTGCTTAAAATAGTTGGGAAAATGTTTTACTTAAGTTTATGTAGACTTATAATAATATTTCCAGTAGTAACCGTAAATATAAACACGTGTGAAGAAATGAGAATTAAGAGCAGTCCTATTTTGGTAAATAGATATTATACAGTGTTTTTCTAAGAAAACCACAAAGAATTTACCCATAGAGTTCTTCAGTGTGTGGCATCAGGATGTTTAACATGTGATTGTTTACATGTGCCCTCTCCAATAGTTGGAAGTCTATATGCTTTGTGTACATTTTTATTTCATCACATCTTTGGACCCAAAAGTTTTTGATAAAGAAACTTCTTCTTTCATTTCTTCTTTTATCAGGGTTGAAGGATTCCCAGTACAATTGCTCAACAACTAAATTTTTTAATGTCTTCAGACTTCTTTTTCTTTTTTTTTTTTTTGAGTATATTGGGTCCATTGTTAATCATAAGAAAGTTTGGATTCCTAGATTAAAAGAGTTTGAAATCTGAGATGAAGAAGATTGATACAAATATATACAGAGTACCTTAAGGATAATATTTTACAAATAATACAAATAAGAAAATAAATAAATGACCATATTCTACTGGAATCCCACCCCATTACTTTAAAAAAAAGCAAGTGGAATTTTTGTGAATGCCTTACTAGAAAAGGATAATTTCAAAGAGCTGTCTGCACTTTAAAGGAGCAATGTGTTGGTCTTACCCTAGATTGTGATCTTACTTTTATCAGTCTCGAAGTGACTCACTGTTTGAGTTGGGGGCACTGGTTTGAAAGGTCCTCTTCAGTTATAAGCCATAAAAATGCCATGGTGGTTCGGGGTTTGGATTAAAAATAGAGTGTACTGATTTCTGTGTAAGCGTGCTTGCCATATTTGTTTACATTTATTCAGTGTTGGTATTGCTTTTATTTCTAGCAAATATTTCTGAAGTGTATTTTTGTCTTGTTTGTGTTAAAAACAGAAAAAACAAAACTAAAGGTATAAATTCATACACATTTTGTAACATGTTAAATAACGTATTTGTTTTTGCAGATAACATCAGAGAAGTTGCCCTTTTTTCTTTTGCCTCTTTTTGTACTTTTGATTAATAGACCCCTGAGATTAATTAAAATCTGTTGCAGTTTTGATCATTTTAAAGCTGATGCTTAAAACTAGTATAGGCACAAAAACTGACTGTTTTTTAGATATTTAGTTATTATGCACATGAGCTGTTCTGCTGGAGAGCACAATACTCAGGATTCGTAATCAGTGAAATCAGATGTGACAGAAGTGGGCTCATTTGGGCATCTTTGTGATTTGAAGCAAGTCTGTAAGAACCTTTTGTTGATAGTCTTCATTGGCCAGAGACAGAGACTTTTATAGATGCACTTCAAAATACAAATTAAGAAACACCAGCAGCTAACATGTATGTGATAGTTTACTATTTATAGAGCCTTGTATGTACAGGATGTCCTCTTCATCCTACCATCAATTTGATGAAGGGGTATTATTATCTCAGTTAAATTGATTTGCCCATGATCATAACACCTAGTAAGTGACACCACCAAGATGTTACGCTAGAAATTCCATGTTCTTTTCTACATTCTCCAAGAACATGTCTTGATTTTAAAATTAATCTTACTGAATATTGGACTCATGATATCTCAGAATGATTTTGTTTGATCTTCCATTGCATTTTGGAAAAAATAATTAACAAAAGGTACCCCAGCATTCTTCTGTTACTAGTCAGAAGTGACAACTATGGAGGTGCTGGGGAAGTGGTAGGCCCTACGGAAATCAAAGTAATTGTAGGATCCAAGTTAAGTAAAAGAAAATTATTTTTACATTCTCAGCACAGAATCAAGCGAGAATTTCAAATTCAGTATTTTAAAGGAAAATGAAATAAAAACAAAAGGAAAACTAACCAAAACACCAGTTTTCCGTGTAGTGACGCTGTACTAATACGCCTTTTAAAGGTAGTGATGATGTACTAACACATCTTTTAAAGATGATGATAAACTGCACAGATGTGCTTTAATTCCCTTAAACAGGATTTCCTTGAACTCATTTCACCTACAAGGGAATTATGGACTTAGTTAGTCAACAGTCAGTGAACATAAACATTTCATTTGGCTGGAGAGGTCAGAAAGGTTTTTCTGTAGGAGAGAGAGGAGGAATGCTCTACATATGGAGACTGAGGAAAATTTCATATGCTATGATTTTGTTTTAGTCAGAAAAAACTTTAAGGAAACACAGGTCCTACCTAAAGTCCTCCATTGCTATTCCATAAGGCTCACATCTGCACCCAGTGTAGGACTACACTTACAGAATTGTTCAAAAATGATTTTTTTCTCTTTCCACCAACCCACGAATAATAATTCCATCTATGTAGGCAATATAAGTTATTGCCAGTATGCCCTTTAAAAGGGTAAATTTCTTCCCTAGAAGTCTACCAAGAGTTGTTTTCCAAATCATAGCCTTTCCTAAATCAAAGTGAGACAACTTGGTAATACTTCCTGTGTTGAAAGATAGGAGTGGGAAGTATCAAAGCAAGCTGCAGGGGGCAGTTTCCTATTCCCACCTCCTGGGACTGTGCCCTAGGGATCTATTTTGAGTTGCCAGACTCAAAGTAAATAATTTTATTTAGCATCTTCTTTATACAGTGGCTTGTAGCTTAACTTTATAAATTAAAAATATATTACATTGCAGGGCGATTATCCTTCTTAAATGATTTTTGTCACTTTTCATATATTTTGACTGCAGTTCTTGAAATACTAGGATGAGTCTTATGTACTGTAAAAGAAGTAAAGAGATTTTAAATATATTATTGTTCTGGCTAGAAAATATTCAAACTACATTTCACAGACTGAGTCTTAGTCGTTAGAAAGAACCATAGATCACTGACCAGGGGGCCATAGAAGAAGAATCTGAAGAACTTTTACACGGATTTCCCCAGCTCATTTGATTGAATGGCTTTGAGGTGGCTCCTGTACATGGCACTTTTTTTTTTTTTTTTTTTTTTTTGCAATACGCGGGCCTCCCACTGCTGTGGCCTCTCCCGTTGCGGAGCCCAGGCTCCGGACGCGCAGGCTCAGTGGCCATGGCTCACGGGCCCAGCCGCTCTGCGGCATGTGGGATCCTCCCGGACCGGGGCACGAACCCATGTCCCCTGCGTCGGCAGGCGGACTCCCAACCACTGCGCCACCAGGGAAGCCCCATGGCACATTTTTATAAAGCTTCTAAGGAGATGATTCTGATTAACATTCACAGTGAAGAGCTGCTTCATTTGACTGTTTCAAGCGATACCCAAAGACGTGAACTGGTTTGCCTGGAGACTGCTGGTTGCAGAGCCAGAACAGATTCTGGTCTCCTGCCTCAGGTCCCATGTGGTTTTTTTTTTCCACTTTATCAAAGTCACTTCCCAATTTGGCTGTTTACACGAATACTGGAAAATCCTCTTTTCTTTTCTCACTTGTTTCAAACTTGTGAGATTGTGGTTATGTGAAATGCATAAAGAGTCTAGCGCATTTTTTTATACATTTATTTATTTTTTATTTATTTTTGGTTGAGTTGGGTCTTCATTGCTGCACGCGGGCTTTCTCTAGTTGCAACGGGTGGGGGTTACTCCTCATTGCGGTGCGCGGGCTTCTCATTGCAGTGGCTTCTCTTGTTGTGGAGCGCAGGCTCTAGGCGCGCGGGCTTCAGTAGTTGTGGTATGTGGGCTCGGTAGTTGTGGCTCGCGGGCTCCAGAGCACAGGCTCAGTAGTTGTGGCTCACGGGCTCTAGAGAGCAGGCTCAGTAGTTGTGGCGCACGGGCTTAGTTGCTCTGTGCTTGTGGGATCTTCCTGGACCAGGGCTCGAACCCATGTCCCCTGCATTGGCAGGTCGATTCTTAACCACTGTACCACCAGGGAAGTCCCAAGATTCTAGCTCTGATATCAAACTTTAAGTAACTTCAAGATGAGGGCTGAAGGTAGTAACTTCTTTGTGTTGACCTCTCACCAATGTTTTACATAGTTCTTATATTGTAAGCACTTGAGAAGTGCCTATTCAATGAGTAGTGATTCCTTTAATTAATTATAAATGAGTAGTCTTTGGAATAATGTAACATCTAGTGCAATACACATTTGGTTCTTGGCCAGTGTTCAAGAATATTTATTGAATAAAAATCAGTCTTCAGGGAGTCTTCTTACAATATTAGCTATAAATATCCTTTTCCACATAATTTCTGCATAATTTAGAATAATTTTTATGATTTAGAATGATGTTTATCTTCCCAGAATAATTGTTTTGTTTTGCTTTTTGTGTAACAGTAACATAGTTGTTGCTTCTGATAATAAGATCACATTTGAGTAGTTAAAAGGGTAATGGATTTAATGTTAGATCAGATTATATCACTATCTTGGGCTTAATTTTTCTCTATCTGTAAATGAATGAATTAGGCTAGATTTCAGGTCTAAAATTATGTAAATATATTTTGTTGGCTCTGTTTCTCTCTATATATATAAAGACATATCCTGTTGTCTCTGTTTCTCCGGAGAACCCTGGCTAATATGATCTCTGTCTTTCTTTTTTGTAAAATGTGTAATGTAAATGGTGGTAATCCTAAGCACTTTGAAGGGCTAAAACAGGAGATAGGGGACCAGAGAGTGATGGGAAGTGCCATTTCAAATAGAGTAGTCAGAGGAGACCTTTCTGAACAGATGACATTAGAGCAGAGTCTTGAGAAAAAGTAAGGGAGTGAGACAAAAGGCTATCCTAGGGGTAGAGGGAAATGTACGTTTGTAACAGCTTCATTCATAATTAGTCAAAACCAGAAACAGTTCAGTGTTCATCAACTGATAAATGAATAAATAACTTAATGTTTATTCGTAAGTTGTATACCTCTATACAATGGAATCTAGCCAGCAGTAAATAGCAACAAATTATGGATAACCACAGCGTGAATATATCTCAAAAATATTGTACTACATGAAAAGATTAAGCCATAAAAGAATACATACTGTCTGATTTTATTATTACAACATGCTAGAAAAGGCAAAACTATAGGAACAGAGAACAGATCAGTGGTTGGCAGAGATGGGGGCAAGAATTTTCTATAAAAGACACGACTTCTGGGAGTGATGGAAATACTTTATCTTGATTGTGGTGGCAGTTACACATCTATATTCATTTGTCAAAACTTAAACTATACATTCAAAAAGGGTGAATTTTACTGCATGGAAATTATATCTCACTAAATCTGCCTTTAAAAAATTATTTGTAAATTACATAATATGAAGTAAACCTGATGCCCACTGAAGGCATGCCATTTGTGTTTTATGACTTTCTATTGTCCTTGGAGATGGAAATATACCTGGTTCCAGTTTGAGAAGCATGGGGCTAAGAAAATTCTCACAGATAGTTAATCATGCTACTTATGATAGCTAATTTATGAACAATTTCCACTGTAATGAAGTACTTCTTAGCATAAATTGTGGAAGTCTCAGAAAACAGTAGTTTCTTGAGGAACACAGGTAAACAATGCTCTAATCACAAACTAAAACCAAAAGATATTGTTAACAGCATGATCAGGGATACAGTTTCATATGATTTGAGAAGGGAGCTTTAATTTCCAGTGTCAGAATCAAGACCTGAATCAGGCTATTGCCATGTTTCATCAAAAGTTCAGTAAATATTTCTCTCAATGTTTTCATCATCTTCTAAATTTTCCTTATTCCAGGCAGAAAGGAAAAAAGTCAGCCAAAATCACCAGTCTCTTCCTTCCTAGGGTTTTAAATTATATGCCAAAATCCCTAAAGAAATAAATGTTGAGTCTAACCAAAAGATGCAGACGATTAAGACTTGAGAAATATAAAGCAGCTAATTTAGCACTTGAGCAAAGATAGAAAAGATTAGTAAAACAGAATTCATCAAGCCACCCCCCACTCCCCACCCCCGGCTTTTGTTGGTCACACCAACAAAACTTACCCTTAAAAAGTTTCTTAACATGACTGCATCCCAGTCACTCAGAGTTATGGATTCTAGCAGCTTTACAGGGAAGACAGATGCTTAGTTATCACTTAGCAAGCCTGTTGAGAGCAGTGGGGCCAGATGTAAAGGTCTAAGGAAATTCCAAGAGAGCATCAGACTTTGGTATACGTGAAATACACACTTTTTGTTGTCATCACTTCTTTCCCTCTTCTTTCTAGCCATAGCATTAGTTTAAAGGTGGAAAGAAAATAATGACTTTGGCTAGGCTTCAAAGTGCCTGTGCATGAGAGTTCGTTACTTCACATCCTTGTCAACGCTTGGTATTGTGTCTTTTAAATTTTAGCCATTCTAGTGGGTATGTAATGGTATGTAAGTGTGGTTTTCATTTGCATTTCCCTAATGACTAACGATGATATGCATTGTTTCATGTGCTTATTAGCCATTTGAATATCTTTTTTTGTGAAGTGTCTGTTCAAATCCTTTGCACAGTTTTTACTGGTTTTCTTTTTATTTGTGTATGTTTGGGGAAGTGGTCTTTTTATTATTGAGTTGTGAGATTTCTTTATATATTCCAGATACAACTGTTTTATCATGTATCTGTTTTACAACTATTTCCCCCCAGCATCAGACTTTCTTCTCCTTCTGACATTCCAATTTTATGTATGTTAGACCATTTAATATTATCCCACTGCTCTTGGATCCTCTGTTCTCTTTCTTTCGGGGTTTTTTTTTTCCCTTTGTATTCCAGCTTGGATAATTTCTGTTCACCTTTTCAAGCTTACTGATTCTTCCCTTAGCTGTGTCCTTACTGCTGCTGAGCCCATTCTAAGGAATTAATCTGTGATACTCTATTTTTTATTTTTAGCTCTTCCATTTGACATTTTTTATAGGTTCCATCTCTCTGCTGCAATTCCCCATCTGTTCATGCATGTTGTGCCTTTTTCCACTAGACCTTTAATATATTGCTAATAGTTATTTTAAATTTCCTATATAGTATTTCCCACATCTGGATCATCTCTGATCCTGGATTTGTTGTCCGCTTTATCTTTTGACAATTGGTTGCTGTTTAATTGCTTTTATTGTGTGTTTCATAACTGTGATTGAATGCTGTATATTGCTTGTAGAAGAACAGTATGTATTTTGCTAAATAGTATTTACTCCTGGAAATGGGCACACCTCTTCTACTGTTAAGCATGGGTGATTGAGTCAACCAGCAGTTGAGCAGAGTTTGGATTTTTTTGTTGCTGCAGTCACCTTTAAGGCACCAGACTTTGATTTTCTCCAGTGGGAGCTGATGTTACCTTGTGCTTATTGTGGGGTCTGTGGTGCTGGTGGGTTTTTCTTTCAACACAGAGATGCCTGCATCACAGAGAGGGCATCTCTCTCTGTGCTCTTGCTTTTCTCCCAGCAGTAGAATGCTGTTTCTTGTGTTGTTTCTTGGATATGGGGCTTGTGGTTAGGACCGGATGGAAGTTTCTCAATTCTTCTTGTGCAGCCTTAATCTTAGGTGACCCTGTGCATATGGGCCTTGGGAGTGTGGCCTTCTCTGTGTACTGGCTCATCCTCCTGTGGAATCAAACTTTGCCTTGTATCTGTGGGGTCTTGGGCTTTAGCAGACTTACACCAAATCTGGGCAAGAGGATTTTCTGCTTCTCCCGTAGTAGCATAAGCTTTTGTTTAGTATAAGATAATGTTCTGAGGAGGTGGATGGGGTTTTATATATGTGCCACTGAGGCCCATGCTCACCCTTTAAAATTCATTAAAATTTTACCTGTTTTCTTCTTACCCACTTTTATAGGGGCCACCTCTTTCTCCATTGCTCCGTCAGTGGTGAGATAGTTTGTGTATCCAGTCTCTCCTGAGAGGCTTTTGTGACTCTGGAATTTGTTTACTTGGTGCCTTGTAACCCCAGCTCTCTGATGGGCTCAAGAAAAGTTACGATTTTATAGGTTATCTGGAGTTTTCTCATCCTTCAGTTTGGAGCAACATTCTCTTCTGGTTTTCTACATCCTAAAGCAGAAGCAGAACTCCAAAATAATTTTTATATATTGGGATGAGTTTTTATGATAAAATATGAGTCTGTAAAGGAATCATCTGTTTATGGCACGCTGTTTTGTGGCACATTCCTCAAACTGTCTGGCACACATGTTCTTCTCCTCTGACATTGGGGGAACTTTTGTGGAAAGTTTGAGAAGTACTGAATCTTAGGCCAAGCAAACAAAGGCAGAAAAATTCACCTTAAAGCATTGGTGAGTCATCAGTGACGTAGACACTTGTAGGTTGGCCACTCATTTCCAAACCCCTTCCATGTCTACCTCTATAGAGAGATGCCTGGAAAAGGTAAATATGGTTGATTCTTGTTATTGGCAAAAGGTAGATTCTGTAAAGTTGCCAGGAATCCTGAACCATTGCTCCTATGGGAAGTATGTGCGTGTGCGCGCACACACACACCCCACTCACACAGACTATAAATGTAAATCCTAAAAACAACTCATCTTAGTAGAGTCTAATTTCTTTATTTTATAAAAGAGAAAACGAGGCTCAGAGTGTTAACTCACTCACTGAGGCTTCCCCACTGACAGGTCCCAGACTTAAGATTCATACCCCATCCAGCTGGCCCTAGAGTAGGAGCTTCTTGCATTACATTCCTTTGCCTCCTCTGTCCCCATCCCCTGGTCACCTCTGTATGAGAGCTGAAAAGAGAAGGCACACTGTCACCTTGTTAGACCTCAGCTGGGATTTCGTATATCGGCAACTCAGATTTTTCTGCACATGTCCGTGAATGATTGTGAAAACACTGCAAGTGTTGATTTGGGGATTATAAACAGATTTTAGTGAGTAGATGAATTTGCAAATATGGAATCCATGAAATAGGATTAATTGTATCTTTTCCAATCACCCTAATAGTTAGAGGTGGGTAAGCTGATGAGTAGTAAGTAAAAGACTGCTGTAGGGCTTTTGCTTTTTTTGATAACGGTTGCAAAGTGACTGGTACTGCATCACCCTTTTCCTTCTGAGATGAATGTTGATATAAGTTGCAAAGTGTGGCAGTAGTCCTCTGACATCTAGGTGACAAGCATGAGGATGAAAAGCAGAACTGTAAGGTGGAAAGATCATGATTCTTGGTTGTACCTGGTGAGCAGCTAACCCTGTTCTTACAATGGAGAGATTTCACTGTTGTCTGTGCTCTTCGAAACTTCTCTTATAGAAAAGTATTGCCCTGAATAGGAGTCAGGTCTCCTGAGGGGAGTGGAGTCAACCCAAAACTTAGAATGTGGCTATGAACTAGTGTTCCTTATTCTGTGGCCCAAGAGTCATGTTTACAACCAGGCCCAGGTAACGCTTCCTTCTAAACACCATAATTTATCAGTTAAACAGAGTAATGTTTCAGAGGCAGGACTGGTTAAAAGATTTTGTAGAAGGAGTTTCTTATCAAGACCTAGAGTAGAATCTTTGGGTATCTAGATTTTTCCTTGTATAACAAAAGCATTGTATCTCCTATAAATTATACCTCCTTTGCTTCTATGAGTAGTCTTACTGTGTTCTTTTTTTTTTCTTTGTACTTATTTTAATTTCTTATTGTACTCTTCTCATTTAAACATACAAATTTTACAGAATTTTTTTTTGGTTTCAATTCAGTATTCATTCCAAGCAGTTAGGAAACTCACCATAATTCACTTCCATGTAAAAAATGTTTTTACCAGCTAAAACAATATTTTCAGTTTCAGATTTTGCTATGCTTGCAGAATCTGTGTGTTGTGCTCATTCATTTTTATGGAAAATCTTTATATCTCTAGACTGTAGACATAGTACTTATATTTTTGATCATCTAATTTTAGACTAATTTTCAAGAAAACATTTGGTCATGCATTTAAAATGTTTTCTACTGCAAAGCCCTACTCTGGTGCTACTCCTCCAAATACTTGCAATAGATCTTTTTGTAGAGGCCCTTTTAACATTCCAGAAAGTTTTAACTGCCTTGTTTGGAGACTTACCTCATACTAACAGTTTTTCAAAATAAACAATTAGTGAGTTTGTATCTTAATTGAGAAGAACATAAATGACTTACCTCTTCCTGCCAGATGGCCGTTTAAGAGAAACACATTGGTATCTTTGTTAATGATCTTGGTTTTAACCATTTGAGAAGTACATGCCGTGCTTTATAATAGCCGTTATGGTCCCTACATTTCAAATGATATTTTCAAGTTCTATTTCACTTCTCTGATGACTAGACCATAAAGGACGCAAATTTCTTTTGTTATTTATAACCTATAACTAATTTGGGGGATGTTGGGACTATCTTGTTGTTACTTTTGTGTTTTTAAATTGTGGCTTCTGTTTCTACTTCAGGGAACAGGCTTAGACTAATAATTGTTTTTGAAAAATTCCTGACATTACTGAACGAAGCAGAAGTGTATTCATATTTCAATCTTACATTTCTGAAACCAACAGAAAATAAAATAGTTCAAGAGCAAGACCCACCAACCAACAAAAAATGTAATAGGGAGAAGCTAACTAAATAGGGATCTCAGTGTTAATAGCTAAACAAAGAAAATAATTAAAATACTTTAAGTTAAAGATCATAAATTTATGAAAGAGTTGTGTAGAAACTAAAAATTTGTAATCTATTTAAACTAACATGGAATTGCTGACTGTTCAGAAACAGTGTAGTTGAATTGTGGGTTATGGGAGAATCTGCATGGTTCTAGCTAGTCACCATGACACCTGTCTCTGAAGAAAGGTGGATGTTTAGGTATTGGGTGAGGCTGTAGATGACAGTAGATCCAGTGATGGTAACTGCCTATCAGTAGATCCTTTCCCTGGGATGCCAATTTTGATCTGCACCTCAGATAATCTGAACGGTCTCACTGACTGTGAAACTTTAGATGCCCCGCTGGCAGCCAGTTAAGTATTTGGGTTGTGATCTCATGAGAAGTAATCTGAGCAGGTACATTCAAACATGCCCAGTAATCTTTCACCAGAAGGAAAGGTGGCTTTACCAAATTCAGTATTGCCATGCATCATAGGAAAATGGGCCTGTTGCATTGCCAAAAAGCTTGAGCAAATCTGGCATACTGTCATATTTGATGGCATACTGACCATGAATTGTAGAGGCTTGTCCACCTGCAGAGATGACTGGAGAACTGGATAGCTTGGTCATGCCCTTCAGTGGGAGTGGGAGGGTAAGGATGTGAGGCAGGATTTCAACACAGTTGCATACATTTTTTGACGTACTCCATTATGGATTGTGGAATGCAGCAATGAGATGGATACTCAGTCAAATCGAGAGCCATATTCG
The DNA here is from genome assembly GCF_964165515.1 of Mesoplodon bidens. Classification (NCBI taxonomy): domain Eukaryota; kingdom Metazoa; phylum Chordata; class Mammalia; order Artiodactyla; family Ziphiidae; genus Mesoplodon; species Mesoplodon bidens. Next base: position 61,342,329 of record NC_138172.1, on the reverse strand, counting down.
TTACCACTTGGATTTGAACCCCTTTGCTGTCTGTTATTTCTTTGATATTGCAACCACTTTCCCCAGTGAGAGACCCCCAGTGCCTAGCAGGGACCATCTGCCTCAGGGTGACTGGTAGTGGTGGGGGATGTGTTGTTGTTGTTTTCACACTGTCTACATATTCTGGGTGCCAGGAGCTCTACCACGTGTTTATATCACAGTATGACTTCTGGTTTTGCCCCTTCATAGCATAAAACAGATGAGTCAATACAGTGGGAAATAGGACTATTTCTGGAAGCCATTCCTATATGCTGACAACTGTCAATAACCATACAAGGACTGTTAACCACTAAATATATCACACTAACCCCAAACAAAAGGTATCCCCATTTCATCCTTCCCTTAGCTGGATTCTAAAACTGCCTGTGACCACTTCAAAGTCACCTAGCAAGAGGAAACTGTGATGGATGGAAGTTAGTATGGAAAGAGACAGCTTTCTTAACTGACTACATTGAAAATACTTTATTTTTGTTGATTTTTTAAACAAAATCATATGACCATGTATCTTAGATCTCACCAGGCCCAGGGAAAGAGTTGATACAAACGAGGAGACCTGAAGATTAATTTCGTTAACTTCATGATAAATCTACTCATGTATGTTTGTTAAGTGTGTTTGTAAGATAAACTTGAAAATTATTATGGGATCAAGAAGACACAATGCAGATAGACAAAACGATATGAGTTTATTAATATGGCATTGTGAAGTAGTAAGAGCTTTTTTTCACTATTTACATATCTATATATACATATATATAATTTGCTGAATAAGCTATGTTAAGACCTCTGACTTGATTTTTTAATTTAAATCAAGTATTTATGTTAGGTCTAATCTTTACTCAGCCTTATGTTGGGGTTCTGTGGTATTACAAATGTAATTCTTGTCTTTAGGGAGTTTATAAGTCCTATTGGACTAATATACCCATGTGGAATAATTTAAGAGTAATTTACAACATTATGATAATTATACCTAATAACTGTGTGTATTGTTTATGAGAATCATGTTATCCTTACAACTCTCTGAGCTACCCTGAGAAAAGGAAGTTATTTTATAGCTGCAGAAACAGAATCAACAAGTAATTCTTGGAGCTAGGATCAGGATCCATATTATTTGCCTCTTTGTCTTTTTTTCTTAATTAAAAAAAATCTTTTCCCTCTTTTTGTAAATAATGAAACACTTCTTATAGTACTCTGTTTCACCAAGTATAATTGCACTGTGTTCATTTCCTAGGGCTGCTGGCAACAAAGTATCACAAACTGGGTGGCTTAAAAGAAGATACATTTAGGGCTTCCCTGGTGGCGCAGTGGTTGAGAGTCCGCCTGCCGATGCAGGGGACACATGGGTTCGTGCCCTGGTCTGGGAAGATCCCACATGCCGCGGAGCGGCTGGGCCCGTGGGCCATGGCCACTGAGCCTGCGCGTCCGGAGCCTGTGCTCCGTAACGGGAGAGGCCACAACAGTGAGAGGCCCGCGTACCGCAAGCAAAAAAAAAAAAAAAAGAAGAAGATACATTTATTGTCTCATAGTTCTGGAGGCTAGAAGTCGTAAATCAAGGTGTCAGTAGGCTTGGTTTTTTTCTGAAAGCTCTGAGGGAGTATCTGTCCCATGCTTCTCTTCTGGTTTCTGGTGATTCTAGCTGGTAACCGTTGGGACTGGTAGGTTTTAGATGAATCACATCATCTCTGCCTCCATCTTCACGTGGTGTTCTCTCCATGTCTGTGTGTCTTCACATGGTCATTGTTTTATTAGGACAATAGTCATATTGGATTTGGGGCCCACCCTACTGCAGTATGACCTCATCTTCACTAATAGCATGGATAACAACCCTATTTCCAAATAAGGTCACATTACAGGGTACAGGGTACAGGTCCTTCATCTTATCTTTGCACAGTGCAATATACCTGGACAGATTATTTTTGTTTGAAAAATCTCATTTCCCTGTTTGAAATTCTGTCAATAGAAAATTAAAACAATTCTGAATTTGGCCACAGAAGCCACATTACTTTAAGCGAACCCTTAACCTCTTGCTGTACAGGGATAAAACCCTGTTGTGTATGACTTACAGTGTGCCTTTAAGAATCAAGTGAGATGACACTTTAAAAATGATACTACTTGAGGGCTTCCCTGGTGGCGCAGTGATTAAGAATCCACCTGCCAATGCAGGGGACACGGGTTCCAGCCCTGGTGTGGAAAGATCCCACATGCCGCAGAGCAGCTAAGCCCGCGTGCCACATCTACTGAGCCTGCGCTGCAGAGCCCGCGAGCCACAACTACGGAGCCTGCATGCCACAACTACTGAAGCCTGCGCGCCTAGAGTCTGTGCTCCGCAACAAGAGAAACCACCACAGTGAGAAGCCGGCACCACAACGAAGAGTAGCCCCTGCTCGCCACAACTAGAGAAAGCCCGTGCACAGCAACAAACATCCAACGCAGCCAAAAATAAATAAATAAATTTATTTAAAAAAAATGATACTACTTGATTTTTCCAACGAAATATTAAGCACCTTTTATTTTATTGAGGCTTTAGCTTTAAACATTGATACGTAGTTATCGAAAAGCTGGTTTCTACATAAAGCCCTTTTCAAAGTGTTCCTTGTAGGTTAGGATTAGAGTTATTAATGAGGAACATTGGGGTGCATGTATCTTTTTGAATTAGTTTTCATCTTTTCTGGATGTATGCCTAGGAGTGGGATTGCTGGATAATATGGTAGTTCTATTTTTAGTTTTTTAAAGAACCTCCATACTCTTCTCCATAGTGGCTGCACCAATTTGCATTCCCACCAACAGTGCAAGAGGGTTCCCTTTTCTCCACACCCTCTCCAGCATTTATTGTTTGTAGACTTTTTAATGATGGCCATTCTGACTGGTGTGAAGTGATACCTCATTGTGGTCTTGATTTGCATTTCTCTAATAATTAGTGATGCTGAGCATCTTTTCATGTGCCTGTTGGCCATCTTTGTGTCTCCTTTGGAAAAATATCTATTTAGGTCTTTTGCCACTATTTATAATAGCCAAGACATGGAAACAATGGAAGTCCAACAACAGACAATTCGTTTAAGAAGTTGTGAGATACACACACACACACACACACACACACACACACACTATGGACTCTTATTCAGCCATAAAAAAGAATGAAATATTGCCATTTGTAGGAACATGGATGGACTTAGAAAATATCATACTAAGTCAGTCAGACAGAGAAATACAAATGTTATATGATAGTTCTTACAGGTGGAATCTAAAAAATAATACAAATGAATTTACATATAGAACAGAAATAGTCTCACAGATATAGAAAACAAACTTATTGTTACCAAAGGGGAAGTGAGGGGAGAGAGCTAAATTAGGAGTATGGGATTAACAAACTACAATACATAAAATAGATAAGCAACAAGGATTTACTGTATAGCACAGGGAAATATATTCAACATCTTATAATTACCTATAATGGAAAATAATCTGAAAATAAATATATTTATAACTGAATCGCTTTGCTGTACACCTGAGACTAACACAATATGGTAAGTCAACTATACTTCAATTTTAAAAGGAAGAATTAGTAATGAAGAAAGTTTTAGTGGTATTATGACTTGACAGTTTTTGAAAGAATTTTGCATGACAGTTGTGGAACTACTTTAGATACATAAATGTGCACACTGTATAAAGTAATCAAAAAAGGATGTTTGGAGGATTCCTTATTAAATAATGCATTTTATTTTATTTTATAAGGAAGAATGCAGAGGTTAGAAAATAAATGTAGATCAGAGTTTCGGAAAAGTGACTTTGTTAGGGCTTGAAATTATAAAATAATTATATTAAATAGTTTTCAAAAGTTATAATTTTAGATATCTAAGTTTTAGAACGCTGGTCTTGACCTAGAACAGTGATTCTCATCCTTGACTAAATATTAGATTCACCTAAAAAGCTTTTTAAAAATATCGATGCCTGGGCCCTACCCAGACCAACTGAATCAGAACATCCTGGGGATGGAGTTCTGGTATTGGTATGTTTTTCAGATCTTTAGCTGATTCTAATGTGCAGCCAGGTTTGAGGATAACTAATCTGGAATGAGGGAATTTCACTTATAATACATTATAAGTAAAATGTTAAATTGTGTATTTATTTTTGGAAACTGATATTAATTACTGCATTTTAAAATAATATGACATTTTAAAATATAAAAATTGACATTACTTTTTCTGAGTCATATGTTGTTAAGCCTTTTAAATTATTATGACATTATTAAAACTCCTTTCTGAAAACAATGTTATATATAAACAGAATAGAATTGAATAATAATCCTTTGAAGGTGAAAGAAGGAAAAATGAAGGTTTCATCATTGTTTATAACAGAAAAAAATTTTACTTTTGCCAGCTAATTGCACTTTCATTGAAAATTATGAGAAGTGGAATTCCATTTACTTATTAGTGTTGTCTGATCAAATCAGCAGAGATCAAGGATATATGGTGATGGCTGTTAAATTCTTTGCACTTGTATCTTGATTTCAACATATTTTTCAGAATCCTGTGTTCTTTTTTCACTAGTACTATAGCAATTATGGTATTAAAAAGTCACAGAGGGGAGTTCCCTGGCAGTCCAGTGGTTAGGACTCGGTGCTTTCACTGCCGTGGGCCAGGGTTCAGTCCCTGACATCTTGCAAGCTGTGTGGAGCGGTCAAAACAAAGTCACGGAATTACTTATTACATTTTTTTAATCAAAAAAATTACAAATTATTCTTTCAAGTTAGTTATTCCAAAAATCTTTCTGATCAAAAGTCAAAAAATTCATTATTCTAATATATATAGTAGTGAAGTCCTAGATACTTTTTTATGATATGTATTTTTTTTTCTCACACTTGTTTGTAATCCTGTCATGGAATTGGAGCACTAAAAAAAAAACTTGCTTCTTGTCATGCTCATAAAATTGTTAATATTTTATTTGGATTGATGAATGGATACTGCAAAGCTGCATTGATTTAAACATTTTTAAAAGCAGAGATCCCAGAAACTTTTTTTTTTTTAATATATTTACTTTATTTTTGGCTGCGTTGGGTCTTCGTTACTGCACGCAGGCTTTCTCTAGTTGTTGTGAGCGGGGGCTGCTGTTCTTTGTGGTGCGTGGGCTTCTCATTGCAGTGGCTTCTCTTGTTGTGGAGCACAGGCTCTAGGCACACAGGCTCAGTAGTTGTGGCTCGTGGGCTTCAGTAGTTGCGGCTCACGGGCTCTAGAGTGCAGGCTCAGTAGTTGTGGCGCATGGGCTTAGTTGCTTTGCGGCATGTAGGATCTTCCCGGGCCAGGGCTCGAACCCGTGTCCCCTGCATTGGCAGGCGGATTCCTAACCACTGCGCCACCAAGGAAGCCCCCAGAAACTTTTTGAAATCAGTCTTTATCATGTGAGTAGCAGAACAGAAAAGGGAAAGGAAAGGGAGATAGCGTTTTGAAATGTGTGTCAGTCATTGAGCCTGTGCCTTTAAATGTGGTAATAAAGGTTGTCCAGAGAAGTGTTTGCATTGAGCCTTTTGACCATTCTTGAACTCAGGAAGGATGCAACAGTTTTGTTAGTTAAAAAACACTCTACAAATGTTGAGGATGTCTGCATGAAATTAGGGGATTGAAATCATTTTGTCATCCTGTGATAAGAGCAAGACCAGGTGGCTCTATTCTGTGGCTTAGGATGTGGGTTTCTTTGGCTGTGCTAGTCTCAGACACTGAGGGAAACAAGTTACATATGCAAAAGGAGCTGTTTTTTTATGGTCCATGTAGCTTGGTAATATAATTATTGGCCATGGGATCTGTTTTATTGACCATTTCATGACAAGCTATGTTCTATTTTGCTTTTTTGGCTGCAGTGTAGATAGGTCATGCTGAGGAATTACAAATATATTGTTTAAGATAGAAGAACTGAGTTTGGCTTTATTCTTATTGTATTTGAATGTCAGATGAATTATTTGCTGTAATGTGTATTTTGAAAATGAAAATTGCCCAATTGAGGGTAGAATGGCGTCTGATGTTTAAGGCAACTTTTTTTGATGCTCTTCAGCAGAATGCCTCATACTGGCAGCTGACTTCATTGCCCCAATTCATAGTGACCCTAGGATCTCAGTCTTGTCCCTTAGTCTTTCTTTTGTTTTAATTTGCTTTTATTCATTGAAAAACAACATTCTCAGTCACTCATTTGTAATGCAAAATCTACTTACTATTTATGAGAAATTTATGGTTCAACCTATATATTAGCTCCTGCAGTCGTCTTTGAACCTCCATTTCCTTATCTTACTATAAACTAGCACGTGGACTGGAAGAGGCATTTTTCCCCTTTGGAGTTTTTCCCCTTTGGAGTAAGTGAGATGAATATTGAATCCTAGGGGAATAAACAGTCAAGATTTCAAAGTCCCTCTTCTTTCCAGACTCATCCTTTTCCCTCCATCCCCGTGCCTAAAATATATCCATTTAAATTTTACCTATTGGGCTTTGATGTAAGATTTCAGTTAAGGACAAGATTCCAGCTGCTTAAAAAAGAAAAGTAGTTTTAAGTCACTGGGCTTGGTCTTTTCTTTTCCTCCCTTCTTCACTATTTCCTCAAAATAAGTCTGTTATTCTAAGATTATTCTAAATATGAGGATGAAATCAAATTGAATTTTCTAGAAATTTAACTTTTGTGATGGATATACTCTTCCATATCGTGTTAACAACAAGTAGATGAATTATATAGAGGATTTTTACGTTTACAAGTCATTGTCTGAGTACATTTTGTATGGTGAAGGATGATTCATGGAAATACATGGTTAGACAGGGTGGGGTTATAGAAAAATCCCCATCTCATGTTAGTACAAAAAAACTAAACCTACTGGAGTGAGTAGTGACTTTTATAAACTATTTTAATTATGGAACTGTGGACTTGGCAAGTCAAACAATATAGTACTTCGTGAATGTTTAGCAATAATTTTTGACCTGTCTCTGGTAACACAAATATACACAGTCATTTTTCATTTAATATTGAATAATGTATTATAGTTCCTACGAAGGTTTAGTCATCAGTTTTCTCTTTATTATTCCATTACTTATTATACTTTATTATCTAAAGTTGTTTAATGAACAACTTTAATGAGAAATATAGTCTAATGTCTATCTCTTGTCCGTGTTAAAATGACATTCTTTTGTCCCGATTAATGTCCTTATTAAGAGGTAATTCATTCAACAAATTTTACTCTATTCCTACCATGCCTGAGGCAGTGTTCTAGCCACTGGGGCTGCAGTTGTGAACAAGATGAAGTTTCTGTTTTCATGAAGCTCACATTTGTAGAGATAGACAGCAAGTAAGTAGATATATGATATATCTGATACTGATAACTCCTAGAAAGAATAATTAAAGCAGGCTAAGGGAATATAATATAATAGAAGTGAATATTTTCAATATGATGGCCAAGAAAGGCCAATCTGAAAGATGATATTTGAGCAGAGATATGAATGATGCCAATTTTGGGGGAAGGAGCACTTCCCATCTTAGGGAATAGTGAAGGTAAAAGCTTTTAAGTGGGAACATATTTTGACTCTTCAAGGAACAGTGAGAGGGCTGTTTGGTAAGGGAAGAAGGAATTTGGTGAATAAGGGCAAAGAAGCCAGACCTTGCAGGCCATGGCTGGAAGTAATGATTTTATTTAAATATATGTTTTTTAATTGGAGGACTTTGATTAGGGGAGAGATGTGTTTGTTTTTAAAAGGCTCAGTCTGGCTGTGGAGGAAGGACATTAGGTGGGACAAAGGTGTAAGCAGAAAAGCCAGGTAGGAGGCTACTATAGTAGCCCACGCTGGAGATGATGGTAGCTTGAAATAGGTCAGTAGCATTTGGAGATGTGAAAAGTGGTCAATTTCTAGAAATATTTTGAAGGTAGTTGGCAAGATATATTAATAGATCAGATGTGGGACGTAAGAAAAAAAGAGTTGATTCTAAGGCTAAAGAATTGGGTGAATGAATATCTATAGTCACAGTAGTACATGTGAAAGAGAATTGGAAGTTTAAGATGTTCAGAAAGCACATCGTGTGCTAACAGTTTGGGGTGCATACATAAATAAAGGTGGGAGACCCCTTAACTTAAGAGCATTGACTCTGATATGGGCAAACTCAGATATCACTCCAAAAGAGTTAGTTCTGCTATAATGCACCATAACATATATGTTGCTAAAAAAAAATCATCATGCTATGCAAAATCACACAGCGAAAGCCACAGGACTTATGAGAAAATGAGATTATGGCACAATATTCAAAACCTTGTCAGTGATATATTTAAAAATTTTTAAATGTTGAATGGTTAACAACTAAATACTGCAGTACATTTGACACTTTACATTGCAAAATACGTTATTCCCTCATGGGAGTGGCTGTGGAAAGGGTTGCAAGATTGTGAGTTTCTTGGAGTGATGGAAGGAAGCTTACTGAAATCTAAAGGGAAGTTGTGACACCAGATGTGAACGGATGTGATTCACACCCCACATGGTGAACTGGTAGCTAGTAGATAAATGTTTGAGGCATGTGCTTTTGGCGTATTCCTACGTGGCCTTGCGTAATGGGGTGCAGTTTTCTGCATTTACCTTATGTTTCTTGTGGATGAACTTGCTCATAAGCAAACACAAAATGTGAGTTGTATTCACACTGTTCCCTACTATATCAATTGCATTGGAATCAATTTACATTTTCAAAATTAAGTGTTACAGCAGAACTAACTGTACCATCTAGTGACCTTTGACACTTTGCATAACTTCTCAGAACCTTGATTTCCTCATACGTAAAACAGGGATAATAGTATTGAACTTTAGTAGGGTTTGGGAGAGGGTTAAATGAACGTATACATGTAAGTTTAGAGTAGAATATGGTATATATTTGTTAAAAATGAGGCACTTTCCTATAACCTCTGTGTAGAAATTGCGCTATCTGAGGAAACTAAAAATGTAAAAAGATATGTTTTTGTGATTTTTATTTCTCTAGTTAGGCATAGATGTAGGAGTATAGATTTAGCTATTTATAGGTGGTTTAAACCTATGCCGGTAATTCAGTTGCTATCAGTAATAATGCCATGCTTTACTATGGGACTACATGGCAGAAAGTGTGTGATTATTGCTTAATTTTCTCTATAATGATAAATTTCTTCATTAAAATAGCATATTTGTTTAACTGCTAACTAATTGACACGATTTCTTTCATCTTCTTTTCTTTTTCCCTTTACTTCCAGTGTCTCAGTTGAGGACTTAATCCTTCATCTTTATGTTTACAAGTCATTGTCTGAGTACATTTTGTATGGTGAATGGAATTGGATTCTTCTGTCTTCTGCCTCTTTCCCTGTCCCTGGTACTAAGATGTACCTTCTTCCTCCATTGCCCCAATTCATCCATCCTCCATACTGCTGACAAAGTGACAAAATGATAAGGTCACTGCCTTGCTCAGAATTCTCTCCTCACCTTCAAGCCATCTCTTCCTATGACACCATACACTGCAGCCATCCTGGATGATCTAGTTCTTCGCCTGTGTTGCTGGAGATGTCTGGAGTGGATCTGTCTGTTCCAGTCCCATCCACCCTTATGTACATCCCTCATACAACAATTACACTATATAATAATTCTTTTCCAATTATGGCCTCATAGATGTCTAAGCCTTTTGTTTTCAGAGATTTTGATTTCTTGTTATCTCTTGGGTCTAGCACGTAGATGTTTGATAAATATTAGGGAATTAAGTGAAGGAAAGAAGGAACAAACATGTAGCCAAATGTAAAGTAAGATTTTAAAACTTGAACACCTGGGTTCAGTGTTAGTAAGTTATTCACATCAGCTTTTATTGTTCATTGTCTAACTTAACTTCTGATTCCTTTATTTTGTACAACCACGACAAAGTATTTTAAATATCTTAGCAGTATAATGTAGGGGTTAAGAAAACAGTCTCTGGCCAGACTGCCTTGGGTAGATTCCTAGCTCAGCCACTTACTAGCTTGAGGACCTTAAGCAATTTACCAAACTTCTCAGTTTCTTGATCTGTAAAATGAGAAGAATAATAGCATTTACCTCATAGGCTTACTGTGATAATTAAATGAACTGCGAGTTGAAAAGTGTTTAGAATTGTAGCTGTTTAGAATGTAAGTCATTCCTACTGTTCTCAAGTATTATGAACCGTCCTGAGAACAGATGCTCCTTTGCCTTTCCTCTCTAGGTACTAGGTTCCTCAAGACATTTTATTTTCTGGCTTTTCCAAGGCTTCAAGGCAAGCTCTGGCAGGCTTTTCACCAGCTCTTGTCTCAGCCAAAGGTTCCAGATGGTATAATTTGCTGTTAAGATTCAAGGACTTTTTCCCTTCTTTCACTGGAGAGCATCTTTCCTCCTGCCCTTCTTTTGATTTCATACATTTATATGTTGGAATTTGTTTTTGTTTTTGTGGTACGCGGACCTCTCACCGTTGTGGTCTCTCCCGTTGCGGAGCACAGGCTCCAGACGCGCAGGCTCAGTGGCCATGGCTCACGGGCCCAGCCACTCCGCGGCATGTGGGATCTTCCCGGACCGGGGCACGCACCCGTGTCCCCTGCATTGGTAGGCGGACTCTCAACCACTGCGCCACCAGGGAAGCCCTATATGTTGGAATTTGATTATCACTGTAGTGTTGGCTAACACCTCTATCACCTTGAATAATTATTATTATTTTGTGTGTGTGTGGTGAAAACACTTAAGGTATAATTTCTTAGCAAGTTCGAGGTCTGTAATACAGTACTGTTGCCTGTAATCACTATGCTGTGCATTTGATGCTATCTACTGATTACAAGTTTTTACCCTTAAACAATATCTCCCCAGTTCCCCTACCCTATACTCTTAAAGTACATTTCCCCAATTCCCCCACCCAAAGCCCCTGGGAATCACCTTCTACTCTGTTTTTACAAGTTTAGCCTTTTTACATTCCACATATTGATAATATTATGTAATATTTGTCTCTGTGTCAGACTTACTTCACTTAGCCTAATACCCTCAAGGTCCATCCAGAACCACCAACGACAGGAATTCTTTCTTTCTCACAGCTGGATAATATTCCGTTGTAATATATGCACCACATCTTCTTTATTCATTCATCCATTGAAAGACACTGGGTTTATTTCCATACCTTGGCTATGGTGAATAATACTGCAGTAAACACAGGAGAGAAGATACCTCTTCAAGATCCTGTTTTTGTTTTCTTTGGATACATATCCAAAAATGGGATTACTGGATCATATATATGATGGTTCTATTTTTAATTTTTGGAGGAACCTCTATACTGTATTCCATAGTGGCTGCACCAGTTTACATTCTCACCAACAGTATACTAGGATTCCCTTTACTCTACACCCTTGCCAACACTTTTTATCTCTTCGTGATGATGCCATTCTAAAAGGTGTGAGGTGCTATCTCATTGTGGTTTTGATTTGCATTTCTATGATGATTACTAATGTTGAGCATCCTTGCATGTACCTGGTGGCCATTTGCAAGTCTTCTTTGGGACTAAGTGTTCATTAAGTTTCTCTGTTCTTTTCAAAATCAGATTGTTTTTATTTGTTATTGGATTGTACACCTTCTTTATATCTTTGGATATTAACCCCTTCTCTGATACATGATTTGTAAATACTTTCTCCCATTCTGTAGGTTGCCTTTTCATTTTCTTGCTTTTAGTATCTCTCATAAGGCAGATCTGCTGGCAACGCATTCTCTCAGTCTTTGTTTATCTGGAGGCGTCTTTGTGAAAAACAGTTTTACTGGCTACAGAATTCTTGGTTGATAATTTTTTTTCTTTTAGCACTTTGAACATGGCATTCCATTGCTTCTTCGCTTCATTGTTTTTTTATGAGAAGTCAGCTGTTAATATTGTATGGAACTACTCATTTCTCTTTTGGTACTTCTAAGATTTTCTCTGTCTTTGGCATATAAAATGTATAGCTATGAATCTCTTTGAGTTTATTCTGTGTGGAGTTTGTGGAGATTGGATGTATTGGTTAATGTTTTTTTATCATTTGGCTTTCAGGCATTATTATTTTAAATATTTTTGTCTTCTGCGTTTTCTCTAACAACTTACGGTACTCTTTTTTTTAGTTATATTGGTATACTTAATGTGCTCTGAGGTTCTGTTAATTTTTTTTTTCAATCATTTTTTCCTTTGTTTTTCAGAATGGATAGTTTCTATAGGTCTAATTCAAATTCACTGAATCTTTCTTTTGAGAGCTCAGATCTGCTGTTGAACCCCTCTGGTGAATTATTCACTTCAATTATTATACTTATCAACACCAGAATTTCCACTGTTTATTAAGTAATATTGCCTTGTAATATTCTATTTAGTAGATCACTGTTGTCATACTTTAGTTCTTTAAACATGGTGAAGCATGTATAGTTCTTTGAATGTATTTATAATAGGTGTTTTGACATCTTTATCTGTTAAATCCAACAGAGGGAGCTTCAATTGATTACTTTTTTCCTGAGTCAGTAGGTTACACTTCCTTGTTTCTTTGTATGTCTCATAATTTCTTTTTGTTGAATACTGGACATGTTAGATAATATTGCATAGCAATTTTAGATTCTGAGTTTTTTCCCCTGAGGTTTGTTGTTACTGTTGTTCTCTTTGTTTGTGTGTTTGGTAATTCTCTAGACTAAATCTTCACCCAAACTGTGAGGCCACTGATCTCTCTGTTTAACTTTTTTTTTGTTTTGTTTTAACTGTCTTTATTTTTAAGCCTCTTCAGTCAGCTATTGGTCAGAGATTGTGATCAAATAGTTGGAGCCAGTAAGGCTTCCTCTGTCTACTTATTGATCTTTTTGTGGTTTGGGGGGTTCAAATTTCGCTGTTTTAAAGTTTCTCCTGGCTCTTATTTTCTGTTGGGCTCTCTTGTGTCTCCTCTGTGTGTTAGCTTAGGTTCTGTCTTCTAAGGATGTATGAGTGGCTTGCACCACTCCATTTTCTGCTGTGCATATATCACCCTCAGTCAGTGTAACATACTTGCTGATCTCATCTAGCCCCATGGCTGTCTCACCTTCCAGAATTACCTGTTAAATCCCTTGCTTGCCTGACAGTCTGTTGCTTGCCTAAAAAAGAACAATACTTCAAACTAGTGGAGGCTGTGGCCTTCCCTCTTCATGTGCCACTAAAATCACCATTTTCACTGACAACATTTTAAATCAAGTGAGCTCCTCCTCAACAGCAGCAGGTGAACTTCCAGTTATTCATCTTGTCTTGCCCTAATTGAACTACTGTGTATACAGAGCTGAGAGCTTGTTAGAACCCTCAGGAAAATCACCACAGGCTTGTGCTTTTCTTACTTATAGTTCAGTGATTTTTACGAACAACCACTTCTCAGTTTGTTGTAAGCCTATGGTCAATGTTCTGAGTGCTGAAATGGTTGTTTTTGACACTTCTGTTAAGCTGTATAATTTTTTGGGGAATGGCAGAAGACTTGTCCTCCCATCATGCAGGAGTGAATCTGCATTAGCTTTTTAACCAAGTATGTGGTGCAATTTATTTTCAGGCCTAAAATGATTCAAATATGATAGATAATCTGAAATTCAGGTTTGTGTGTCTGTCCTCTCCTGCTCTCTGAATATTGAATATTGGAAAGAAAATTTCCACTAGGGAAGAAAAGAGTCTGTTAATTCACATTTCAAAACAATTTTTGAAGTTAGGACTGCAAGAGACTAAATATCTGCGTTGAAGATCTGAACAAGTTGTATGGAGTATTAGCAAGAAGAAAAGATGTTTGTATCAAATCATTTGTTCCTCAAATTTAGAAAGTTTATACTGCCTCCTCAATCTGAGTGAGTCCTGCAGGCTGAGCAATTAAGTAGACTTGGGCTGAAAGTAAACAGATGAAGATTCTAACTACTAATTGTGTATGTGTGTTTACTTTTTTTTTTTAACATCTTTATTGGAGTATAATTGCTTTACAATGGTGTGTTACTTTCTGCTGTATAACACAGTGAATCAGCTATACATAAACATATATCCCAATTTCCCTTCCCTCTTTCATGTCCCTCCCACCCTCCATATCCCACCCCTCCCGGTGGTCACAAAGCACTGAGCTGATCTCCCTGTGCTATGTGGCTGCTTCCCACTAGCTATCTACTTTACATTTGGTAGTGTATATATATCCATGCCACTCTCGCACTTCATCCCAGCTTACCCTTCCCCCTCCCCACGTCCTCAAGTCCATTCTCTACATCTATGTTTTTATTCCTGTCCTGCCCGTAGGTTCTTCAGAACCTTTTTTTTTTTTTTAGATTCCATATATATGTGTTAGCATGCACTATTTGTTTTTCTCTTTCTGACTTACTTCACTCTGTATGACAGTTTTTAGGTCCATCCACTTCACTACAAATAACTCAGTTTCGTTTCTTTATGGCTGAGTAATATTCCATTGTATATATGTGTCACATCTTCTTTATCCATTCATTTGTTGATGGACACTTAGGTCGCTTCCATGTCCTGGCTATTGTAAATAGAGCTGCAATGAACATTGTGGTACATGACTCTTTCTGAATTATGGTTTTCTCTGGGTATATGCCCAGTAGTGGGATTGCTGGGTCAAATGGTAGTTCTATTTTTAGTTTTTTAAGGAACCTCCATACTGTTCTGCATAATGGCTGTATCAATTTACATTCCCACTAACAGTGCAAGAGTGTTGCCTTTTCTCCACACCCTCTCCAGCATTTATTGTTTGTAGATTTTTTGATGATGGCCATTCTGACCGGTGTGAGGTGATACCTCACTGTAGTTTTGATTTGCATTTCTCTCATGATTACTGATGTTGAGCATCCTTTCATGTGTTTGTTGGCAATCTGTATATCTTCTTTGGAGAAATGTCTATTTAGATCTTCTGCCCATTTTTGGACTGGGTTGTTTGTTTTTTTCATATTGAGATGCCTGAGCTGCCTCTGTATTTTGGAGATTAATCCTTTGTCAGTTGCTTAATTTGCAAATATTTTCTCCCATTCTGAGGGTTGTCTTTTCATTTTGTTTATGGTTTCCTTTGCTGTGCAAAAGCTTTTAAGTTTCATTAGGTCCCATTTGTTTATTTTTGTTTTCATTTCCAATCTCTAGGAGGTGGGTCAAAAGCGATCTTGCTGTGATGTATGTCATAGAATGTTCTGCCTATGTTTTCCTCTAAGAGTTTTATAGTGTCTGGCCTTACATTTAGGTCCTTAATCCATTTTGAGTTTATTTTTGTGTATGGTGTTAGGGAGTGTTCTAATTTCATTCTTTTACATGTAGCTGTACAGTTTTCCCAGCACCATTTATTGGAAGAGGCTGTCTTTTCTCCATTGTATGTTCTTGCCTCCTTTGTCATAAATTAGGTGACCATATATGCATGGATTTATCTCTGGGCTTTCTATCCTGTTCCATTGATCTGTATTTCTGTTTTTGTGCCAGTACCATATTGTCTTGATTACTGTAGCTTTGTAGTATAGTCTGAAGTCAGGGAGCCTGATTCCTCCAGCTCTATTTTTCTTTCTCATGATTGCCTTGGCTATGGGGGGGTCTTTTGTGTTTCTATACAAATTGTGAAATTTTTTGTTCTAGTTCTGTGAAAAATGCTGTTGGTAGTTTGATAGGGATTGCATTGAATCCGTAGGTTGCTTTGGGTAGTATAGTCATTTTCACAATGTTGATTCTTCTGATCCAAGAACATGGTATATCTCTCCATCTGTTTGTATTGTCTTTAATTTCTTTTATCATTGTCTCATAGTTTTCTGCATACAGGTCTTTTGTCTCCTTAGGTAGGTTTATTCCTAGATATTTTATTCTTTTTGTTGCCATGGTAAATGGGACTGTTTCCTTAATTTCTCTTTCAGATTTTTCATCATTAGTGTATAGGAATGCAAGAGATTTCTGTGCATTTTGTATCCTGCTACTTTACCAGATTCATTGATTACCTCTAGTAGTTTTCTCATAACATCTTTGGGATTCTCTATGTATAGTTTCATGTCATCTGCAAACAGTGACAGCTTTACTTCTTCTTTTCTGATTTGGATTCCTTTTATTTCTTTTTCTTCTCTGATTGCTGTGGCTAAAACTTCCAAAACTATGTTGAATAATAGTGGTGAAAGTGGGCAACCTTTTCTTGTTCCTGATCTTAGTGGAAATGGTTTCAGTTTTTCACCATTGAGAATGATGTTGGCTGTGGGCTTTTCATATATGCCCTTTATTATATTCAGGTTAGTTCCCTCTCTGCCTACTTTCTGGAGTGTTTTTATCATAAATGGGTGTTGAATTTTGGCAAAAGCTTTTTCTGCATCTATTGAGATGATCATATGGTTTTTCTCCTTCAATTTGTTAATATGGTTTGTCACATTGATTGATTTGCATATATTGAAGAATCCTTGCATTCCTGGGATAAACCCCACTTGTTCATGGTGTCTGATCCTTTTAATGTGCTGTTGGATTCTGTTTGCTAGTATTTTGTTGAGGATTTTTGCATCTATGTTCATCAGTGATATTGGCCTGTAGTTTTCTTTCTTTGTGACATCTTTGTCTGGTTTTGGTATCAGGGTGATGGTGGCCTCTTAGAATGAGTTTGGTAGTGTTTCTCCCTCTGCTGTATATTGGAAGAGTTTGAGAAGTATAGGTGTTAGCTCTTCTCTAAATGTTTGATAGAATTTGCCTGTGAAGCCATCTGGTCCTGGGCTTTTGTTGTTGGAAGCTTTTTCTTTTTTAATTTTGTGGTACGCAGGCCTCTCACTGTTGTGGCCTCTCCCGTTGCGGAGCACAGGCTCCAGATGCTCAGGCCCAGCGGCCATGGCTCACGGGCCCAGCAACTCCGCGGCATGTGGGATCTTCCCAGACCGGGGCATGAACCCATGTCTCCTACATCAGCAGGCGGACTCTCAACCACTGCGCCACCAGGGAACCCCCTGTTCGAAGATTTTTAATCACAGTCTTAATTTCAGTGCTTGTGATTGGTCTGTTGATATTTTCTATTCCTTCCTGGTTCAGGCTCGGAAGGTTTTGCTTTTCTAAGAATTTGTCCATTTCTTCCAGGTTGTCCATTTTATTGGCATATGGTTGCTTGTAGTAATCTCTCTTGATCCTTTGTATTTCTGCAGTGTCAGTTGTTACTTCTCCTTTTTCATTTCTAAGTCTATTGATTTGAGTCTTCTCCCTTTTTTTCTTGATGAGTATGGCTAGTGGTTTATCAATTTTGTTTATCTTCTCAAAGAACCAGCTTTTAGTTTTATTGATCTTTGCTATTGTTTCCTTCATTTATTTTTCATTTATTTCTGATCTGATTTTTATGATTTCTTTCCTTCTGCTAACTTTGAGGTTTTTTTGTTCTTCTTTCTCTGATTGCTTTAGGTGTAAGCTTAGGTTGTTTATTTGAGATGTTTCTTGTTTCTTGAGGTAGGATTGTATTGCTATAAACTTCCCTCTTAGAACTGCTTTTGATGCATCCCATAGGTTTTGGGTCATCGTGTTTTCGTTGTCATATGTTTCTAGATATTTTGTGATTTCCTCTTTGATTTCTTCAGTGATCTCTCGGTATTTAGTAGTGTATTGTTTAACCTCCATGTGTCTGTATTTTTTACAGATTTTTTTCTTTAATTGATATCTAGTCTCATAACATTGTGATCGGAAAAGATACTTGATACGATTTCAGTTTTCTTAAATTTACCAAGGCTTGATTTGTGACCCAAGATATGATCTATCCTGGAGAATGTTCCATGAGCACTTGAGAAGAAAGTGTATTCTGTTGTTTTGGATGGAATGTCCTATATATATCCATTAAGTCCATCTTGTTTAATGTATCATTTAAAGCTTGTTTTTTCTTATTTATTTTCATTTTGGATGGTCTGTACATTGGTGAAAATGGAGTGTTAAAGTACCCTACTATGATTGTGTTACTGTTGATTTCCCCTTTTATGGCTGTTGGCATTTGCTTTAATTATTGAGGTGCTCCTATGTTGGGTGCATAAGTATTTACAATTGTTATATCTTCTTCTTGGATTGATCCCTTGATCATTATGTGGTGTCCTTCTTTGTCTCTTGTAATAGTCTTTATTTTAAAGTCTATTTTGTCTGATATGAGAATTGCTACTCTGCTTTCTTTTGATTTCATTTGCATTGAATATCTTTTTCCATCCCCTCACTTTCAGTCTGTATGTTCCCTAGGTCTGAAATGGGTCTCTTGTAGACAGCATATATATGGGTCTTGTTTTTGTATCCATTCAGCCAGTCTATGTCTGTTAGTTGGAGCATTTAATCCATTTACATTTAAGGTAGTTATCGATATATGTGTTCTTATTAACCATTTTCTTAATTGTTTTGGGTTTGTTATTGTAGGTCTTTTCTTTCTCTTGTGTTTCCTCCCTAGAGAAGTTCTTTTAGGATTTGTTGTAAAGCTGGTTTGGTGGTGCTGAATTCTCTTAGCATTTAATTTCTGTGTCGAGTCTGAATGAGATCCTTGCTGGGTACAGTAATCTTGGTTGTAGGTTTTTCTCTTTCATCACTTTAAGTATGTTCTGCCACTCCCTTCTGGCTTGCAGAGTTTCTGTTGCAAGATCAGATGTTAACCTTATGGGAATTCCCTTGTATGTTATTTGTTGCTTTTCCCTTGCTGCTTTTAATATGTTTTCTTTGTATTTAATTTTTGATAGTTTGATTAATATGTGTCTTGGCGTGTTTCTCCTTGGATTTATCCTGTATGGGGCTCTCTGTGCTTTCTGGAGTTGATTCACGCTTTCCTTTCTCATATTAGGGGAGTTTTCAACTATAATCTCTTCAAATATTTTCTCAGTCCCTTTCTTTTTCTCTTCTTCTTCTGGGACTCCTGAATTCGAATGTTGGTGCATTTAATGTTGTCCCAGAGGTCTCTGACACTGTCGTCAGTTCTTTTCATTCCTTTTTCTTTATTCTGTTCTGCAGTAGTGATTTCCACTATTTTATATTTCAGGTCACTTATCCATTCTTCTGCCTCAGTTATTCTGCTATTGATCCCTTCTAGAGTATTTTTAATTTCATTTATTGTGTTGTTCATCGTTGCTTGTTTCATCTTTAGTTCTTCTTAGTCCCTGTTAAATGTTTCTTGCATTTTCTGTATTCTATTTCCAAGATTTTGTATCATCTTTACTATCATTACTCTGAATTCTTTTTCAGGTAGACTGCCTATTTCCTCTTCATTTGTTTGGTCTGGTGGGTTTTTACCTTGCTCCTTCATCTGCTGTGTTTTTTTCTGTCTTCTCATTTTGCTTATCTTACTGTGTTTGGGGTCTCCTTTTTGCAGGCTGCAGGTTCGTAGTTCCCGTTGTTTTTGGTGTCTATCCCCAGTGAGTAAGGTTGGTTTAGTGGGTTGTTTGGGCTTCCTGGTGGAGGGGACTGGTGCCCGTGTTCTGGTGGGTGAGGCTGGATCTTGTCATTCTGGTGGGCAGGACCATGTCCGGTGTTGTGTTTTGGGGTGTCTGTGAACTTATTATGATTTTAGGCAGCCTCTCTGCTAACGGGTGGGGTTGTATTCCTGTCTTGCTAGTTGTTTGGCATAGGGTGTCCAACACTGTAGCTTGCTAGTTGTTGAGTGAAGAAGCTGGGTCTTAGCAGTGACATGTAGATCTCCGAGAGAGCTTTCACTGTTTAATATTATGTGGGGCCAGGAGGTCTCTGGTGGACCAATGTCCTGAACTCGGCTCTCCCACCTCAGAGGCTTAGGCCTGACACCCGGCTGGAGCACCAGGACTATGATTGTGGAGGCTTGGTGAATCCAAAATCTGATGTAGTAGGCCAGCAGGCCGGAGACTCTGGGAAGAGTTGCAGCCCAAACGACGGCTGCTGCAGAATCCCCAGTGTGTTTACTTTTAAGAGACTTCTCTCCCTCACCCCTTTATTATCCATGAGACTTTTAAGTCTCACTTTTCTTTTTTGTAAAGGGATGATAATAATAATATCATTTTCATATTCTCTGAGGATTGAAGTACATTGTTTCTATTATTGTTACAGTTTTATTAATTTCTAGGCTGACACTTCTCTAGGCAAAGTGTTGAATAATTTTGAAAAGCAAAGAAAATTTTGTGTAAGAAAATAATTACTGCCTAAATTTACTTTTGTCAATTCAGGTGCATTGTTTTACATTCTATCTGAAAATTTATTTTTGTGAATTCAGATGGGTCGTTCTCCATTAGGTTGTTCCAAAGCATAGTGTGCTAGTATATTTGGATTGGGGTTTTTTTTCCTATGAACAATCACCAATGAAAAATGAAATGCTAATTTGATAAATCTTTTGTAGAATTATAACAATTTTCAGTCAATGTTTAACACACTTTATTTCAGATAATTTAATATGTAAAATGCATTGGTCTCAGGAGAGGTCCAGAGGTCAAAGAGAAATGTAAGAATGTGCAAAAAAAAAAAAGGAGGATTGTTTTTCTATTCTGTTCTGACCTTTATTTCCTTGGCTGGACTTTGGAGTAGGCTATCAGGTATACGTTTAAAGTAGGTGAAATCCCTGGCTTTATTTTCTGCTTTTGTTACTGGTTTAATATGGAGATAGCCATGGAACCGTTTGAAGTCATCTTTTGCAGCAATTTTGAATGGGAAAATAGAATTGAAAAAGACCTTACTATTATCTGACAGCCTGTTTGTGTATCAAAGTTAATGAGAGGTTTGCAAATAGTCTGAAGAGGCAAAACTTCCTACCTCTCAGTTTGGACTGCTTCCACAGAATACAGTGATCCAATTTTAGAGGAGATTTGGAATTGCCAGTACCTAGGACTGGAAAATAAATCCAACATTGTTCCAACCAGCCTGAAACGTCTGGTCAGTATAATTACACTGAAATAATACTTAACTAAAGCTGTAATTTACTTGTTCTTCTATATTTCACATTGCTTCTTGGGAGTAATATTTATTCTGTATGCTTAGCTAAATTACAATTGTTAAAAAGTAATGAGTTAAGAATGGTATTTGATTTTGTTCTTTGCTCATATTTTTATATTGACATTCAGATCTTCCAGCAATATGAAAATATTTTTATAAATGATGTAAGGTTATAGGCTAAGTTCTTTTTCTCCCAGATTGCTAGTCAGTTTATTAGTAACACTAACTGAATAATCCATTCTTTCCTCATTGACTTGAGAATACATGTATTGTTCTTACATATAAATGGTGATACTGCTGCATTCTGTTTTGTTTCATTTATTTATTCATTCATTAAGCAAATAGGTCTTGAGTACCTACTGTGTATCAGGTGATATGTTACAAAGTAGGAATACATTAGTAGTAGAGACAGTCATTCAGTAAATGTTTTATATATAATGTAAAATTGCTAATAAGTGCCACAAAGGAGAAAGGTGTTTAATGCTATGAGAGCTTACTACAAAACATTTATCTATTTCTGAATGTTACACTGTTTTAAGTATACTGTATTTTGATATAACATAGTACCTTCCTCATTAATCTATTTCAAAGTCTTTTAGGTAGTTTTATGTATTTTACTTAGATTAGTTTTAAAGTTTATATTAATTCCTTTTGAAATTGTATTGAATTTATGGACCAACTTTGTGTAAATCAATATCTTTATAATAGTGAGCCTTTATATCCAAAAGTATATGTTTTCCATTTCTTCTATTTTCCTGTATATGTATCTTTAAAATAATTTTCTACTGTGGTAAAATACGTATAACATAGTTTACCATCTTAACCATTCTTAAGTATACAGTTCAGTGGTATTAAATACATTCACATTATTGTGTAACTATCTCCACCATCTACCCACATAACTCTGAAACCCTGTACCCACTAAGTGATGTCTCCATTCTCCCCTCCTCTAGCCCTACCATCCACCATTATACTTTGTGTCTTTATGATGATTTTGACTACTCTAAGTTCCTCATGTAAGTGGAATCATACAATATTTGTCTTTTTATGACTGGCTTATTTCATTAGCGTAATATCCTCAAAGTTCATTCATGTTAGTGTCTTGTAGAATTTCCTGTCTCTTTAAAGTTGAATAACATTCCATTGTATGTATATACCATATTTCACTTAGCCATTGATCATATAGTAATTCTATGTTTAATTTTTTGAGGAACATTATACTGTTTTCTGTAGTGGCTGTACCATTTTACATTTCCACCAGTGGAGCACAGGGTTCATTTTTTCTACATCTTCACCAGCACTTGGGGTGTGTTGTGTGTGTGTGTGTATGTTTGATTTTTGGATAGTAGCCATCCTAATTGGTATGAAGTAGTGTCTTTTCATACTTCTGATTTGCATTTCCCTAATAATTAGTGATATTGAGCATCCTTTCATGTGCTTACTACTCATTTGTATGTCTTCTTTGGAGAAATGTCAATTTAAGTCTTTTGCACATTTCTTAATTGGTTTATTTCCCTTTTGTTGTTGAGTGTTAGGAGTTTTCTGTATATTCTGGATGTTAATCTTTTATCAGATATATGAGTTACGAATATTTGGTCTTATACTGTGGGTTGCCTTTTTATTCTGTTGATAGTGTCCTTGAATGCACAGCATTTAAAAATTTTTATGAAATCCAATTTTTCTGTTTCCTTTTTGTTATTTGTACCTTTCCTGTCATATCCAAGAAATCATTGCCAAATCCAATTTTGTGAATCTTATGGCCTATTTCTGCTTGTAAGTGTATACTTGTTTTAGATCTTATATTTAGGTTCTTAATCCATTTTTGAGTTAATTTCTGTGTATGGTTTCAGGTAACGATCCACCTTCATGCTTTTGCATGTGAATATCTAGCTTTTCCAGTATCATTTGTTGAAAAGACTGCTTTTTTCCCATGGAGTGGCCTTGGTACCCTTGTTGAATTGAGCGTAAATGTGAGGGTTTATTTCTGGGCTCTGTAGTCTATTCCATTGGTCTAATGTGTTCTTTCCTCATGCCCATACCACACAGTTTTGATTATTGTAGCTTTGTAATAAGTTTTGAAATCAGGAGTCCTCCACTTTTGTCCTTTTTCAAGATTGTTTTGGCTGCTCAGGGTCTCTTGAGATTCCATATGATTTTTAGAATGGGTTTTTCTGTTTCTACATGAAACAGTATTAGAATTTTGATAGGGGTTGCATTTGAAGTAGATCACTTTAGGTAGTATTGACATTTTAATAATGTTAAGTTTTCCTATCCATGAACATGGGATACGAGTCCATTTATTTGTATCTTTTAAAATTTCTTTCAGTAACGTTTTGTAGTTCTCATTGTGTAAGCTTTTAACTTGTTTGGTTGAGATAATTCCTAAGTATTTTATTCTTTTTGATGCTCTTATAAATGGAAATGATTTTATAATTTCCTTTTCAGATTATTTTTCTTTGTGTATAGAAATGCACCTGATTTTTGTGCATTGACTTCATGTCTTGCTGCTTCACTGAATTCATTTATTAGTTCTAACAGGTTCTTTTTGGAATCTTTAGTGTTTTCTACACATTAGATCATATCATTTGCCAAAAAGATCATTTTACTTCTTCTTTTCCATTTTGGATGCCTTTTGTGTCTTTTTCTTGCATAGTAGCTCTGGCTAGAACTTCTAGTACTATGTTGAATAAAAATGATGAAAGTGGGCATCCTTGCCTTGTTCTTGATCTTTGATTAAATGTTTTCAGTCTTTCACCATTGAGTGTGATGCTCGCTGTGTGTTTTTTGTATTGGATTTTATTATGTTGAGGTGTTTTCTTTCTATTCCTGTTGAGTGTTTTTATCATGTAAGTGTGTTGAATTTGTCAAATGCTTTTTTTCTTTTTTGCATCAATTGAGATGGTGATGTGGTTTTTTTTCATGCTGTTGATGTGGCATATACACTGATTGATTTTTCTTTGTTGAACTTTCTTGCATTCAGGAATAAATCCCACTTGGTCATGATGCATAATCCTTTATACGCTGCTGAAATGTTTGCTACTATTTTTTTTTTGAGGATTCTTGTAACAATGTTCATAAGGAATATTGGTCTGTAGTTTCCTTTTTTTATAGTGTCTTTGTATGGCTTTGGTATCAGTGTAATGCTGGCCTCGTAAAACAAGTTAGGAAATATTTCTTTTTCTTTAAAGTTCTGGAGAAGTTTACTAGGTTTGGTATTAGTTCTTCTTTGTATGTTTGGTAGAATTCATCAGGGCTTTTCTTTGTTGGGAGATTTTTGATTAATTATTCAATGTCCTTACTAGTTATAGGTCTATTCATATTTTCTTTTTCATTAGGATTTACTCTTGATAGGTTTTATGTTTTTAGGAATTTTTCCATTTCATCTACATTACCGTAACTTATTGGCATACTATTCTTTTAGTACTTTCTTGTAATCCTTTTTACTTCCTTTGAATTTGTAGCAATGTCCCCACTTTTTTTTCTGATGGTAGTAATTTCAGTCTTCTCTCTCTCTCTTTTCTGAGTCTGTCTAGCTACAGGGCTTTCAATTTTCTTGACTTAATTTTAAGAAACAGCTTTTGGTTTCACTGACTTTTTAAAATTGCTTTTATATTCTCTTTTTTGTTTATCTCTGCTTTAGTTTTTATGATTTCCCTCTTTCTGGCAGTTTTAGGTTTAGTTTGGTCTTCTTTTTCTAGTTACTTAAGTTGTAAAGGGAGGTTGTTGATTTGAGATCTTTCTTGTTTTTAGGTGTTGATTTGAGATCTTTCTTATTTTTAGTATAAGCATTTATAGCTGTAAGTTACCCTCTCAGTATTGTTTTTGTTGCATACCACATTATCCTGATACTGAAACCAAAATATTTTAGGAAAACAACAAATCATTGTCTCTCGTGCACATAAGATGCAAAAATTCTTAGGTAAATCTCAGCAAATCTAATCCAGCAATATATATAAAGTAAAGACTTTGAAGAATTTATCCCAGCAATGCAGATTTGTTGCAACATAAAGAAAATCCATCAGTATATTTCTCCACATTAACAGTATCTAGGGTAAAAACCATAATCATCTTACTAGATATACAAAAGATACTATAAATGGAAATATGCTTAAACTGATTAGGATCATGTATGAAAACCTGCGTATAATATCATAATTAATATATTAGATAGAATATTTTCCCTGTAAGATCAAGAACAAGGTGTGATGTTTGCTCTTACCACTTCTGTTTGATATAATACTGAAAGTCTTAGTGCAGGAAGGCAACTGAAGAGAAAAGAAACATTCTAATTGAGAAGGAAGTAAAATTGTCTTTATTCACAAATTACATAATCTTGTATATAGAAAATGCTAAAGAATGATTGAAACAATGATAGTTTAAAGACTCCCGGACCTGGGACATCCCTGGTGGTCCAGTGGTTAAGGCTTCACGTTTCCATTGCAGGGGGCCCGCGTTTGATCCCTGGTCAGGGAACTAAGATCCCACATGCTGCATGCTGCGGCCAAGAAAAATAAAGACTACCAGACCTAATAAAAGAATGTATTAAGATCACAGGATATAAAGTTAATAAACAAAAATTCCATGTATTTCTATAACTAAGCAGCAAAGAATTAGTAAATGAAATTTATTATTCACAGTAACCAAAACATGGAAGCAACCTGAATGATCATCGATGGGTGAATGGATAAAGAAAATGTGGTACATACATATGGTGATACTATTATTCAGTCTTAAAATAAAGGAAATCCTGCCATTTGTGACAATAAGGATGAACCTGGAAGACATTATGCTAAGTGAAATAATTCAGGCACAGAAGGACAAATACTACATGATACTACTTACATGAAGAATCTAAAACAGTCAAACTCATAGACGTAGGAAGTAGAATGGTGATTGCCAGGGACTGGCAGGAGGGAAAAGCAGGGAGGTATTATCAGAGGGTACAAAATTTCAGTTATAAATAATTTCTAGAGTTGTATATAGCATAGCACCTATGGTTAATAATACTGCATTGTATACTTAAAATTTTTCTAAGAGGGTAGTTTTTTTATGTTTTTAAGGAGTATGATTTTGTTTCCTTCTCATTTATATTCAGATGCTTTTAACAGAAGTTTGAAATTATCTTTCTCTGATTTCATCTCATTAGTTTCGAGTGATCTTAGTGCCACTCTAAATACATATACACATGCATATATATGTATGTTTCTAATAAGCATACCTCATAATTATTTCTCTATACATTTGTACATTTTTGATTGTACTAGATAGTCATATGAAAATGAAAAATTCTTTCAAAAACTACCAAATTCAAGCATCTGCTTGGATTGTTCAATATTAAAATTTGGGACTTAACCTGTGGCCTAGAACTCTGTATTTAGTACCTTTGACTCAGTCAGCTGAACAAGTTCTTGCTGCACATTTTGTGGCTTTTTTCTTAGGCCAGCTGCAAGTGCCTGTTTGCTTTGATATTGGTCTTTTACAGTTGGTGCCTTCTAAATATCACAAAATTGGCTGGTATGGATAAGGATAAAATAGCCCAATCATTTAAAATATACATACATGAGATCCATTATTATGCTCATTTGGGAATTTTGTCTGCACTTTAGTTAAAGTAATAGATCTGACGCTTCCTTATTCCTGGTTCCTAAAATAAATCTGCAAGTCAGATCCGCAAATCATTAAATGTAATTTAAGTGGGCTTTATTTTAAATTATACTTGTTTTTTAAACCACTTTATTGAGGTATGACTGATATAAAAAATCTGTACATATTTAATGCGTACAACTTGATGACTTTGGAGGTGAGTATATATCCATTTTGGTGAAACCATCCCCACAATCTATGCCATAAACATATACATCGTCTCCAAAAGTTTCCTCCTGTCCTCTTTATTTACTTCTTTTGTGTGTGATAGGAACACTTAAAATAAGATCTAGCCACTATGGGTTTAAAAAACAAGTGTAATTGAAATAATAAGAGGCTTCCCTGGTGGCGCTGTGGTTAAGAATATGCCTGCCAATGCAGGGGACACGGGTTCGAGCCCTGGTCTGGGAAGATCCCACATGCCGAGGAGCAGCTAAGCCCGTGCACTGCAATGAAGAGTAGTCCCCACTCACCACAACTGGAGAAAGCCCGTGTGCAGCAACGAAGACCCAACGCAGCCAAAAATAAATAAAATAAATTTATTTTAAAAATAATAGCAATTATAATTAAATGATAACAAGTATAATAATTAAATAATAAGTATAATTAAAATAAAAACAAGTATAATTTAAAATAAAGCCCGTTTATAATAGCATTAAAAATCATACAGTAGGAATAAACTTAAAATATGACAGATCTATACAGTTAAAATTACAAAATATTTCTGAGTAAAAACAAAAGTAAATGGAGACTTATACCACTTGAATTTATTGTCAGTTCTCTCCAAATTGATTTACAGTTGAATGTTATCCCAATCAAAATCACAGTAGGCTTTTTTAAAAATAGAAATTGACATGGCTATTCTAAAATTTATATGTATGCAGAAAATAGCCAGAACAATTTTTAAAAAGAATAATGTTGGAGGCTTTACATTATCCAATTTCAAGACTCATTAAAAAGTAAAATGCTGCAGTAATCCAGACATTGTGTAGTGGCAGAAAGATAGACATATATATTAGTGGAACAGAATGGAGAGTCCAGAAATAGAGTCACATAGACGGCCAATTGATTTTCTACAAAGATGCCAGGGTAATTCAACTGTGAAAGGATACCCTTTTAACAAATTGTGCTGGATCTACTGAAAACACATATGGAAGAAAATGAATAGGTAGGCCAGAGACTGGGAGAAAATGTTTGCAATACCTATGTCTGACAAACAAATTGTATCCAGAGAATCTATGTAACTCACACTTCAATAAAAAGTGAAGCAGGGCTTCCCTGGTGGCGCAGTGGTTGAGAGTCCGCCTGCCGATGCAGGGGACACGGGTTCGTGCCCCGGTCTGGGAAGATCCCACATGCCGCAGAGCGGCTAGGCCCGTGAGCCATGGCTGCTGAGCCTGCGCATCCGGAGCCTGTGCTCTGCAAGGGGAGAGGCCACAACAGTGAGAGGCCCGCCTACCGCAAAAAAAAAAAAAAAAAAAAGTGAAGCAAACCAATAAAAAAATTGGGGAAAGACTTGGCATTTTACAATGGAAGGCATACGAAATGCAAATTAGCACATGAAAACTACTGAACATCATTAGTCTTCAGGAAAATGTACAATAAAACTATAATGCGATACCATTACATACACCCTGTAGCAGTTTACTCTTCTTGAGATTCTTATCTCTCTGGTTCTCTGTGTACTTGTGGCTTCTTTCTCTTTTGCTATATTCCTCCTCTTTACTGTCCTCTTTTCTGTCTTGCAGTTTTTGATTACTTGGGCTGCTTTCCTTCTTGTGTTTCCTTACTTTGCCTATTCTACTTCCTGTTGACTTCGTCAGTTTTCCAAGAGAATAAATATAATTGGGTAATACTTCATTGTATGGCACAACTGATATGTTTGTCCACCTCATTATCCTCTGGCTTGTTGATAGATATGTGCCTTGAAGGTTAAGCATTCGTCCCAACCAGGTACAACCTGAGTACTCTTGAGATTATCAGGGTAAGTGCCTATTTCATTCCTTGCTTTATGCCCAGTGCCCAGGCCAATAGTTGTCCCTAATAGGATGTTCAATAAATAATTTGTTGAATGAATGAGCTACCTCTGAGGATGAGGTTGAATGTGGCTCCTTCCCTTGTAAGGGACATGATATGTCATGTTCAGAATATAATTCTTCCAAAATGATACTTTCAAGGAACTATGCAACTTCTTGTTCTTTTTGAAGATCTGGAATAGCCTAATACTTAGGAGCACTGACCCTGGAACCTGAGTCTCAGTTTGAATCATAACAGGCAGTTTTACTATGTTTGTGACTTTGAGCAAATTACTTAATCTCTTAGTATTTCACTTCCCTTACGTGTCAATGGAGATAACAGTATCAGCCTCATAGCATGTATTGTTGTAGGGATCAAATAATTTAATGATGTCAGGTGCCTAGGAAGAGTACTTGGCACTTAGTATGATGGGAGGGTTCATAGTTATTATTATTACCATTATTATTATTATTATTATTGATTTGGAGGGGAAAAGCATTACTAAGAACAGGTACAGAATGTAAGTCAGAGTCTTCAGAGCCTACAACTTCTTTTATCAATGTAATTTTTTTTCAGGCAAGCCTTTTCTCTTTTTCTCCTCTCACTCCCCATTTTAAGAGAAGAAGTTAAATTACAGAGGTGTTTAAACATTAGAAATCACTGTGGAATCTTACAAAAACACTTTGAAGTCAGTAGAGAAAAGATACTCGATAAAGCTTTGCTCCACGTCTATTTCATCCTAACTTCCCTTTGTGGGAACGACTGTGTATTTTTTTATTCTCAATTCCAGGCCCCTCCCTTAGAGGACAGGCATGCTCAGTGCCTTAACCCTCACATCTCTGATGCTGTCATTCATATCTTTTTTGGGGAACCTTTAATTATCAACCTTAGAACATCCTATGAATCTTCATTAGGAAATTCCTTTTGAACTTTTGCTGAAAAGTAGTTACTGTGCACTGTATGTGTAGCAGCTGTTTGCCTAAGTTAAAAAAAAGTTGACCGTTTTAATTTGCTTTAAAAATATCCACTGGCACTGGTTCTCATTACAGATGTGTGGTTGTAACATTTCATTTTTAAAATGTGTATCCATCTTTTTTCAGTTCTAAAGGAGTCCAAAGAAACCATCTAAAACCTTAAAAATAACCACTAAACCTACAGTGTTTTTGGTTTTTAAAAATTCTCAAGGGAGGACATTTTTTATCTTGGACTTAAGCTTCATACAGGGTGGCCCATTTAAAAGAGGCCCTGTACACAGCCACATTATTAAATAGGAACTGTTTTAAATGGGCCACCCTGTAAATCAGGACTTTTTTTCCAATGGATATTTACTTCTTTGCACACTTGTGAGTTTAGTTCAAGTTTTCAGTTACTATGCTTGATAAGCATCCCTGAAATTTAAATTTGGGCACCTCAGTGACATTGAAATGCACAAATCTGAGTTCAGAGACATTTAGAAACTTGTAAATTTGTGTTTTGAGAGATCATGTTTGGATCTCTTTGAAAATTGGGCCAACATTCTATGCGAATCTCCTTTTTCAAAACATTTTTTTTTAATGGATGAAATACAAATAAACTGAAAATGGAAACTTTAACATAAACAGTAATACAGCCTTGGACTTTCTTTTACTGGAAATCTTTAAAAACAGGAAAGATGTCCACTTTTTTTGGAATAGGTTAGGGTCAGTAGTTCTTAATATTTTTAATCCAGAATTTCTAAACATACTCTATTCTGTTTACTTACCAAAAGTTAAATCTGTGCTAGAAATGAGATAGAAATAATACCTTATTTGAACCATAATGTATCTGATTCAGGTTTTGCTCAAACCTGCTCCCCAGAATGTGTAGGGCAAAGAGTAAGAATTTAAATGAAGGCACACATACCATGTGTCATCATAAATATACCTGAAATCACAAATCAGAACAGGAAGAGAAGCAAGAAAATGAATCCTTGGCACTATTTGAAAATGGTTCTTTGTAATGCAAGAATCTTTTGCATTCATGCTATGTCAGAGAAAGATTTGAGAACTTCAGCATTTCTACCACCTAATCCTCCCAACTCCCCAGAGCAGTGTGCATTTCCCATGTCAGTAGTAACACAACCCACAAACTTTCATGGCATTCTGATGCAGTAGCCTTTTGTTTTGAGAAATGTGGAGAAATTTTTCCCTAGGGGCTGAATGGTGTCATTCATGAGAATGGATGATTTTGGTTATGTGCCAGTGATGAGTATTGATGTAGTTGTGTTCGTGACATTTAGTCTCAGGTAGAGTTCTCGCTTACCACATCTTAAGGTAATACTGTTAAACTCAAGTATGAGTTTTATTGATTGATTGTAGAAATCTTAACTTTTACTTTAAATATAAATAGAAGCTGTGTCTCCAAATTTGTATGGCTCTACTAATATACTACCACAGGGGTCTTTCTGTACATTTCCCTGACTCTAATATTTGCCCAAAGAAGTTTTTCTTATCTTAGTACATTATAGGTCATTATCATCTTGGGACCATGGTTAATGGCTTGGATGGAACCTACCACCTTATTTTAATTCTACACATTATAGAAAACAGTACATTGGGAAAACAGATTAGAAAAAATTTCAGATAAAGTGTTTGTATAAATTGGAAACCTGAGAAGGAAAAACAAAATGAGGAGTTATAACAGCTAAATCTGGCCTAGATCCATCAGCTTTCTCTTTAACATTCCTAGTAAACTCACATTTTCAGAGATGTTCTGTTAAAGCACAGGATGAAGATAACATGTGGTATCTTATAATTTGAGTTCTTCTTAACTCTTAAAATATTCTACATTATACAAGCCAAAGTTAAATGATTGATGTATACTCTTAAAATAACAAAAAGGCAATCTAACAACTCTGGTAGCCTTGATGTTGCTGACTGACTTTATTTTTACTGAGTGGCCTCAATCCAAGACAATGTCCTGATTATTATTTTTTTTCCTAAAGAAGTATGGCTTGTGCTCAGATTTAAAGCATTAACAGACCATTTAAAGAAAATGTTATAACATAACTACTGCAAGAAAGAGCTCCTGGGCAAGGTAGGTATGCTTTTATTTGCCTGAGGAAAAGGTTTCTTTTATTCTTTAATGTGAAGCTCCATCTTGAAAAAAAAGTATTGACGTGGATCCAAATGAATTTCCTGGTTGCTTGTGTTACCCCCATTGGGAAAGAAGGTGGTCTTGGTGGTCATTTCTTGGATTACTCAGGAGCACACTATGCCTAATGAGAAGAAATACGCCATTTGGACATTGAGGACACCTGGGCCCCTAATTGCAGCAACTTAATTACTCAGCTGCTTCATTCAGGAAACTTTCACCTGACATCAAGAGGCAACAAGATAAGTAAGTATGACTGATTTTCTGTCTGCTTGTTAGATGTCCACCTTAGCCAAAGAACATCTGGTTTGAGGTATTGAGGAAAAACACAAAAAAACAAGGAATGACTTGTTTGGTAGCCGTATCATGTAAAGAAAGTCCATTTAATTTTAACATGACAATTTTAATGCACAGTTTTATTTCAGACTTAATATTTTATTTGTTCATTAAATGATGACGTGTTATTTGAGTACTGTAATGATAGTCTTACAAAGTGAAAAATGGTCTTAACACTTTGTTATGTTTGTGTATTAGTTTCCTAGAGCTTCTATAACAAAGTATCAAAAACTGGGTGGCTGAAAACCACAGAAACGCATTATTCCATGGTTCTGGAGCCTGAAATTCCAAAATCAAGGTGTCAACTGGACCATGCTCTCTCTCTGAAGGTTCTAAGGGAGAATCCTTCCTTGTCCCTTCTAGCTTCTGGTGTTTGCCAGCAGTTCTTGACATTCCTTAGGATGGAGATGCATCACTCCAGTCACATTGCTATCTTTTCCCTTTGTGTCTGCACCTGGTCCTCCCTCTGTGTATCTGTCTCTGTGTCCAAATTCCTCCTTTTTATAAGGATATTGAATTAGGGCCCACCCTGTTGGACTTGCTTTAACTTCATTACCTCTGTGAAGACCCTATTTCCAAATAAGTTCATATTTATTATTTTAAATGTGAATATACAATATTTCAAGAAGCTTACCAATTTCAAAAATTGGTAAGCTGTACATACAGCTTTAAACAACAGTATGATGCTTAATCGCTTGTTGTTTACTACATGTTTTGACAAAATAATGATTTTTTTCCCCAGAGTGGAATAACTTTCTTGCGTATACTAACTAGATAGAAGCTGCAATAAATGAGTTCTCATTGTCCTTAGATCAACTCAGGCTCTAGCTCAAGCTCTTCTTATTCAAAGAAGTACTTCTTGATTGTTTGGTCTTATTCCTTTCTCCTCTCTGAACACCAGTAGCAGCTATGGTCAGTACCTTCTAGAATCACTCTAAACTCACGTATTATTTGGTATTGGTGCTTGATCACACCAAGAGTTGGCCAACTATGGCCCAAGGGCCAAATCTTGACAGCTGCTTGTTTTTGTATATCATGTGTAACTAAGAATGCTTTCTACCTTTTTAAATGGTTGGAAAAAAATCAGAGGAATAATAATATTTTGTGACATGTAACAATTATGTGAAATTCAGATTTTAATGATCATTAATAAAGTTTTACTGGAATATAGCCATGCTCCTTCATTCATTAATGGATTGTCAGTGGCTGCTTTGTTGCTACAGTGGCAGTTGTGTAATTGCGAGAGAGACCTCATGGCTCACAAAGGTGAAAATATTTACAGTCTGGCCTCCCATAGAAAAAGTTTGCTGGCCCTGGATTTACCAATAATTTATTCCCAACCTGTTAGTCTACCTCACATATGAAAAAAAAAAAAGTAGGTAATCAATATAATTTTATGTTCGACTATAAAAAGGACAGTTGTACTGGTTTATTTGTTTGCTTGTTTACCAGTTGCTACATATTATTTTTAGAGTTCACAAGGACTTGGTGTTAGTCATGTTTGTGTTTCTCAGCCTTTAGTGGAGGACTGGTTATGGTTCAATGAATATTGTTAAACAATTAAATTTATATGTAAATTAAGATGTATATGTGTGTTGGACAACTAAGTAGCATACCTAGAATATTTAGCTGATGTAAAGAAATTTATCCCAAGTCCTCCAACATATTGATGATAAAGCTGAAAGTAGAGCACATATAGACTCTTAAATTTACACCTTTCGTCTATAATATACAATCCAAAATGAAAGAATTTAGTGAGTTGCAGATGATTATTATTCTTGTTAACTAGATCTGGGAGTTTAGTATTCAACGTGATCTATCTTAGAAAGAAAATACACACAAAGCGCTCCTCCTTGTTTAATTTGAAAAACACCTCCTTCTGATGTGACCCCTCTCCAGCAGTGCTCCCATTTTGTTTCCTTTTCACAAAAATTAAAAACAAAACTCTTTTATGGGGATAAGAGCAACCCTCT
This sequence comes from Mesoplodon bidens, assembly GCF_964165515.1. Lineage (NCBI taxonomy): Eukaryota > Metazoa > Chordata > Mammalia > Artiodactyla > Ziphiidae > Mesoplodon > Mesoplodon bidens. The sequence goes on along the minus strand of NC_138172.1, from coordinate 61,308,370 downwards.
CTTCTATCTTTGCTCTTTTAATGATCTGTGTGGTGATTTAGCCTTAAGACATTAGGATGAAGTTAGTTGCCAGAATAAAATTAATGATGGTTGGTTTAGTACCCTTTCAAAATCCACTGTTTTGTTTTCTTAGCAAATAGATTAAAAAGAGACATTTTAAATATCAATATTTTATACATTTAAAAATATAAATATTTTTATAAATATAAATATTATTTTTATTCCAGCGGTGCCACCAAATTGTTCTTAAATTAAGTTTTTTAGAGAGAAAATGTATAAGGGCTTTAACTATAAAGCGTATGTGAGTTTAAGAAAATTGAGGTAGTTATACTAAATTGAACCATGGTTTTTCTGTTATGTGTTATTCCTATAACATTTAGTAAAAGTGCTACGGACAACCTTGTTAGTTTTCTACTTCCTCACCAATCCCCTTCTCTCACCCCAATCTGGAATAGATTGTTGTAGACTATTGCATTTTAACAGCATAATAAAGCTGTGAAATATAGCGAATATACCTATGTGAAAATATAATAAGGGTAAACAGATTAATTTGGCACTTTCTTTTTTAAAGTTAAAGCTTATGTATGTAGAAAATTAGTGTTTCCTTACTCTGGCACTCTTTATTTTCCTCTTTCATTTTTAAAAAATGAAACATCTCTTTCACTTAACTTTTTTCACTTAGGGTTCTAAGAACACATCTATAAGTAGAAACAAGCTCTCTGAACTTAATGAGGAGTTGAATAGTACAATATGAACAATATAATTTGAAATGTTAAATGTTATTTCGATTCATCCACCTGTGAAAGATATATTTTGACAATCACCTGAACATAATTTCTTAGCCTTGTGAATCTTTTGAATGAGGAGGAGGAGCTCGCTGAAGCTGAGAGAACTCAGATTGTGTTATCTCATATTCTGGTTCCTTATTAATACCGAGGGAGACAAATTGTTACACTTGTTTGAACCTTGGGAACCTCTGGGCTCCAGGGCATGGAGCATTACACTTTCCCCTTTTCCCTCTCAGAGTGGCCTAAGGATTCTGTCTATAAAGGCTAAGCAGAAATTCGCCAAGGGGTTTGAGATGTGAAATTTGTTCACGACAAAAGAAGCTCGAATTCTTCTGTGGGAACCTGGAGTTATTTGGGGAAGCCAAATTCTTATGGGCTGAGATTTTTCTCTGTTTATCAAACACTCTGTGTTTGTTATATGAATGGTATTGGTATCTTTAAGCTACAAGGAAAATTTCACTATGAATATAATAATAATCACATACCTTATTAATCAACCTGTCTCTAAGTATCAATTTTTTTTTTTTTTTTGCGGTACGCGGGCCTCTCACTGTTGTGGCCTCTCCCATTGCGGAG